>NW_027104642.1:362717-409373 GCF_000696795.3 Halyomorpha halys | reverse complement strand
TGTGTGTGTGTGTGTGTGTGTGTGTGTGTGTGTGTGTGTGTGTGTATAAATTCTGTTTTCCCTTTGATTTATATACTGGGTGCCCCCAAAGTATATACTTCCTTATATTTTTATTGTTATTTCTTTTTTATATACTTTATAAACATAACAAATGTTTTGAAATATTTTTTATTTTAACGTTTTGTCAATTCTATATATTGTATCTTGTGTTTTTTCATTTAGCCTTGACGAAACGTTGGTTATCAATGATTTTTTTAAAAACTATTTTGATACCTTTATTGGCCGGCACGCGGATTATCTTCCCACAATCTACTTCATACATTCAACTACCATCATCCACTATCTTGTTGTTTTTTTTTTCGATTTTCCTCACCGTTTACGCGATTCAACAAAAGCCGTAATGTTTTTGGTTTTTGGTGATATATGCTTTGAGGATGGGTCGGAACAAAAAAGGGCCAGTCTTAAATCTGATTTACAATTGAAATCATTAAAAAAGTATTGTATTCCATTGAAAATTCCAGAGTTAACTGAGCTGAAGAAGTTGAGAGGACAAAGCCAAGCATATATCAATGCCCTCCAAAAATAGGCCAAATGCCACTGTTATCACTCGACAAGAGTCGATTCGAAATTAAAAAAATGTAGAGGTTACACCTCTTTTATACTGGTACTTAATAAGCGAACAGACAATTTCATCAGAATACTAGAAATAGCTTACAATTATCAAAATAATTTCATCAGAGCATTTATGCTTTATGATTTTATATTTATTTTCATATTAATTATTATCCGGTAAACATGTTTTGTCGTCTCAGTTTGAGCTCTTCTAATCTACTGATAAGATTTTTATATATTTGTTTTTCTTATGGAGCGTCTTGTGGAATTAGCTCTTAATCTGTAAGCAAAATGAAATATTCCGGAATGTAATTTGGTTAAATTTATTTTGTTATCAATAAATAAGAAAAAAATTATCAAAAAATATTACAACAAAAAAGAACTTTAATGTTTGTGAATTTGATTGATGAATTTTCTTTTACTTTATTTGAGTAATACGTCTGATATAAAATCCTTGCTGATTTGAATAAAAAAAATAATATGTATATTTAGGAGCGGGGTGATGGAGTGTTAAGGTACTTTGCTACTAACTCCAAGGACTCGGCTTCGAATCCTGTCTGATAGATACTTATTTATTCCGTCACTGTAGGTGTGAATCAATCCTCTAGGTTAGGGAATCATCCGGGGGGGGGGGGAATCACCTCCTTGCACAACCGTTGGTTTATAACAGTACTTGCTCACAAAGTACCCTTCATTGGTCGTAACGGTACAGATTTGTTTAATTTTCTTTTTATATGTATGTATATTTGACATATGTTATGAACATCTTTATTCTGATTTTATTCCCCAGAACATAAATATAATCATTTTTAACAATATAGAACATTTCAATAATAATAATGAAAATAAAACGAAAAAAAGACATGAAATGTCCTAAAATTAATTATTAAATTAAAGCTTCCCATAATGCTTAATAATAATATGAAAAAGAGTATTACTTCACACATAAGAAGCAAAATAGATTATGGATTTTTGTTAATTAATAACCAACCCAATAATAAAAATAAATGAGGTGTGGATATGGGTAGCAACAAGCTCCCTGATGAAGACCTCAAACTCAGATCGAAACGTGGGCATGAATAAATATTTTTTGTTCAATTGTGTTCGTTTCGCTGGCTGCACCCCCCCTCCCCCTTCCCCCAACTCTCTTCTCCAATTATAAAAATAAATATCTATTATTGATACACATAAGAAATTTTGTAATTTATTTTTAAAAATAAATCTACTATGAATCTACTTTAAAAATAAATCTACTATTTATATAAATATTTTATTTATAATAGAATAGAAGAAAATAAAACCAACCTAACAATACCTAACGTACACATGTGTTATAGATAAGTTTGGCTTTAAATTTCAGAAATTGAGACAAATATATGATTAAGTTAATCATTTATTTAGAAAAACTTTTTAAAATATACAAATATCAGAAAACAAAATATAATATAATTTATATAATAGAAAATTATCGGTATTTTGAAATATCAAATTTCGATATCATTCCCCTTTCTTCTTTCAAATATTCAAATATTGGGACACAATACACTATATCAAATTTAATTATATAAAAATTATATTTTATGATAAGCAAACAAATTAATGTATTAACTTTTCATTATATATTCTAGGTACCTACGTGATGCATTAATCATTATTATCATTATTGCATTATCTACTGACGTATATCATGGATGTGATACAACTGAAATTATTTATGTCCTACTTTCATGTGTATTTTTTCATTTTCATCTTTTAATGTTAATGTTTTAACTCAAAGCGAATATATTTAAAAATAAAATCCTTCTTACTCAACGTGATTATTTCAGTGTTCAAAGAAACTAAAATAGAAGGGGGGCAGGCGCATTGTATTGATCTACGGGTCCTAGATGATGCAACATAATTATAAATAACTTCCTTATTTACACACCTACGTCATTTACATTATTCAATACACGCCCCTCCCTTTGGGTTACCATTAACTGGGACCTTGTTATGGGAGGGTGGTCGCTTTTGTCACCCTACCTCTTTCCCCTCCAAGTTGGCAAATTTGATATTTGATAACCTTTAAACCGCAAAAGCATTTTATAACATCTTACGAGGAAAGTATAAAGGTGCATTACAGGTTTGCCAAGCTGTGACAAGTGTTTGGATGAGTTATTTGGACTGTTTGGGACAGGTTAGCTTGAATTTGTGGTCAAATCATTGAGTGTTGGTTTTTGGGCACAAATCAAAGAGATCTCTTTTTTAGATTTTTTTTATATCACAAATATACATTTATGTATTTCAGGGTAATTAAATTAATAAGTGATAACAATAAAACGAAAGTTTAATTTAAACCTATCTGCTTCCGTTTTTATGATTTTTTTTTTTTAACTTTACCATCTTCTTTGGCGATATTTACATTTCCTTTTGATTTTCCACTTCTTATGATCAAAATAATTTAAAGCTAAGGTAATAGCCGACGTAAGCTTGATGTTCACCATGTTGGCCTCTCTGAAACCTACAAGCACGTGGAAACCATCATTTGTTACTTTGTTTGTTTACAATGCGTTTGTAGATGTTTTGGTTGTACAGCGTGTGGCTTTAGAGTACTCGCAAGTAAGACAAAAATAGGAGGAACATTAAAAACTAGTGGGGTCGTTTCCTTCATAATTCCGCTTATTGTACATATAAGTATATGTACAATCTCATACGAATGAGATATTGCAGACTTCCATAAGAGATTATATTTTAATAAAATATAAATTAATAAATTTCAAACATTTAACTGTTATGAAAAACCTTATCTGGCTCAGGAAGAGATATGTTTAAATAATTTCTCTTTTTGGATTCAAGACTGGACTATTTTTCTTTATTTTCCTATTCTTTATTTTTCGCTATACACAAAAGTAATAAACTTCCTACTTCTCTTTTATTTTATAAGACGCGCAATGATGTATTCCTAGAGACGCTATGGTATTTTACGTACGAATTTTTATTTTAAAAATTAAAATTTCCCTTTTAAAATATTTATCAGTTGAACGATTTGATTTTAATTTCTTGTATTATCATTAGATAATTTTTGAGGGATTTATATCTACATATTAAAGGTGAACGGTTTCCGTTAATTTACATAAATTTGGTATTTCATCCTGGATTGTTTATATACTAGGGGTATCCATGATCTTTTGTTTAACATGTTAAGGCGTGTTAAATGGAGAAATATTTCCTTCTTTTACTATGTTAAAACGATATAACATATAACATGGCTGAGAGACTGTTACTAGGTCTGTTAAATGGAGAATAAATGTGGCGAAACAGACCAGCTGAGCTTGTCACCGTTTTATTTGTTGTGTTAGGTTACTTACTCGTAGTTTGTGTTTTGTTTTGTGTTTTGGACTTTTTAAAAAATACTATCAGTTGCCAAACCTTTACACTTCTACTTTTCATTTATTTTAGGCATGTTGTAATAAATTACTATAATCAAAACTTAGAAGTAAACAATAGCTTTAAGTTTTGGAAGGAAAGGTTACTAAACAAGTTGCTCAGAAAATCCGCTAGGAGCTCTTATGCATTTACCATTTAACATGACTTTAAATAGGACTGCTCACATTGCTATACTTACAATATTTAACATGAAAAAACATTTTACATTTACACAATATCACGAAAACACCTACTAAGCTTCATCGTACATCTTGTTCAAAACCGTTGTTGAACGAAAATGTATATTACTTTATTTCAATATTTATTTGTAAATAGTTAATTGTTCTAAGTGATATAATAACTTTTAATTTTTGTCTTTAAAATATTTGGGATATAATATATCCTATATTAGGGGAGGGGCGTGGCTCAGTGGTAAGGCGCTGTGCGGGTCAGAATCCGAATGAAGCAAATAATTATTATTATGTTATTGTGAGTCAACCCTATGGTTCAGAAGGTCTCCTGGGTCCACTCAGCCTCTAAAGTAGGTAAAAATTAACGGTGAAGCATGATTGTGACCAAATCACCTCATTGCAAAACCCTTGGTCTAGTAAGAGTACTTCCTTACATAGTGGAACGCCTGACCTTCCATGAGTTGTAGCCGTACAGATTTGTTTATTTATTTTTTTTTAATGTCCTTTATAATGATAAAATATTTGTTAATGTTCTATGATAATTAAATGTTAATTAAATGCGATAACGTAATTGTTATTTTAAACTCCTGACTATTTGATATATTCAGTAAATATACTTCAGCTATTGTTTCTTAAGATTATATTATTTATAGTTAAGAGATTGAAATTATGTTCATGAGGATTATTTCTGCATTATGTATAATATTTATCAGCTACGAGATAAAGCTTGTTATCTGGTTTAGGTGACACACGTGTTTCATTAATTGAATTATATCTATAATTTGGAGGAATTCACTCTGCAATACTTACGTTTTGCATTTATGAAATCTAATACTTAATGTCTTTAATTTGTGGTAGATTGTATTAATTCTCTTCAATAAAATAAATTAATATCTAAAAATGTTTTTTGCGTATTGGGCAATATCGAGGGTTCTTATATCTCAGATTTGATATACACATAAAACTATATTTATTACATAGTTAAGATTATTCCGAATAAATATTCTGTAATCATCCGAAAACTTTTTTCCATTTTGATCATTGGCTTTTATGGTATTTTTGTGATTTGGTATATTTTTTAAGGAAATTTGAAATGATTATTTTCGACATCAGAGGTAATTGTACTGCTTAGATAAGTTAATGCCACGCTGATGAGGTTACAGTTTGAACGAGCTTGAAATCACTAGTTGAGGTAATGTCTATTATAACGCAAGCGTTCAGGGTTGCGCATAGACAATATTCGAAACGGGGTCACCAGGACACTTCTTGACCTTATTTTCGCTGTAAGTTAAGGTCCGTTTCCTCGGTGATAGTCACCGTGTTAGTTACAGTCATGACTGCGACCATCATTGCTGTTTACAGCTTGGTATTTGCAGGCGGGCAGTACTGTCGCACTAGCATGTTGTTGGCAGAATCTCTCACGGCTATGATAGCTTCTTGTATAGGTCTTGAAAGGGAACTGTCATATCTTATAATTGTACATTAAAACATTTGTCTCATACATTCTGTTTCTTAATCGAAATTGGATCTTTCTAAAGTTCAATTTAGGTTTTTTTAAGTTTCCATATTCCTCTTTTTCAATTGCTCTAGTGTACGGCTCTGATTTGCAAGAATAAAGTATCTTCAAAATAACCATTTTCGGATGAATTTTAAAACAGTTAAAATGCTGTAAATACAGTAATTTTGTCAATTTTAATGCCTTCAAATAAAAATGTTTAGTCAGAGCAACTATGTCAATAACCACATATGACTTACTGAATATTTACTTAGGAGATGCCCATTACTGTGCTTTTACACTGATAGTTATTTAAATCAGTTGGTCATCCTTTTAGTACAAGAGCCGGGAAGAAAAAAAGGCAGTTATCTCACCCCAATTTTTGATTACTTTAATGAAAGCTATGTATAATTAATAGTCAAAATTGATGAGTCTGCCTAGTATAGATAGTGGGAATAAAAAATGGCGGCAATTTCAAAACCTTAAAAAACACTAATTTTTCATTCGGAGCTCTATATTTGAAAAATACCAACAACACTAGAAAACCTAAGAACACATTATTTAAAGAAGTGTAAATATGCTGAAATATTAGCCTTAAAAGAGCTATTTACGTTCAATAGTTCTCGAGATATAGCTTTTCTAAGCAAAAGCAAAAGCAAAATTTCATTTTACTGAAGGATCAGTAGTTAGTTAATTTATTTTGAGAAATCTATATCTCAGGAACTATGTGACGTAAACAGCTCTTTTAAGGCTAATATTTCAGCATATTTACTCTTAGGTAAATAATGTGCTCTTTGGTTTTCTAGTGTTGTTCGTATTTTTTAAGATATAAAGCCCCTAATGAAAAATTACATTTTTTATCGCTTTGAAACAGCCGCCATTTTTTATTCCCCCAACCTATACTTGGCAACTCATCAATTTTGACTAGTAACTATATATAGTTTTCATCAAAGTAATCAAAAATTGGTGTGAGATAACTGCCTTTTTTCTTCTCTTGGGCTCTTGTACTATTTGCAATAATTGTGATTTACATTCGGGCAGTGTGTATCTTTAAGTAGATGCAGTAGCTTAACTAAAATCGGTTGCGCCTAGAGGCCAACATATTATACTACAAGAACCCGATGGAAAAAATGTCTGTCATTTCACCCCAATTTTTTATTAGTTTAATGAAAACTAAGTATAATTACTAGTCAAAGTGAGTGTGTTAGGGGGAATACAAAATGGTGGCTGTTTCAATACGTTAAAAAAAAAATTTTTTTTCATTCGGTGCTCTTTATCATTGAAACTACTTACAACACTAGAATATCTAATAGAACGTATTATGAAATGGAGTAAATATGCTAAAAAATAGTAGAGTTGTTTACGTTTAATAGTTTCCGAAATAGAGTATTTTGAAAAGCAACATTTCATGAAATATATACTGAACTATCAGTAGTTAGTGAATTTATTGTGCTAAATCATTATCTGAGGAATGTACGGATGCCTATTAGCACTCAAATCAAGGCTAGTTCGATGGGCTACAAAGTAGTTTATGATGTTTATCTTCTTAGCAACAGTAGTTTTTATGATGTTTGACATAACAAATTGTTTTCTAGTTGTTAGAATGAAATGTTATAGTAAAAATTCAGACACACATGCAGATATCATAAAAACTACAATACCGTAATTAATTTAAGAGAGTAGCAGGACATTGGAGCTCTGTCTTAGTGTGGTGGCAGCAATTCTACGATAGAAAACCGTCAACGTGAAAACGGGCCTTAACAAGAATTCAGTTCTGCTTTCTATCTCAGTTCCTTATCATCACTCATCGTTTCTCTCTCTCTTTTTTTCTTTTAAACAGAATTACTGAATCCTTACCTGTGACATTGACGAAGCTGATGGATCTAAAGTAGATCCTAATGAAATTTCCATGTTTTGGAGAAGTTATTGAGCAGGTGTATTGGAGCCAGTAAAGATACCCAGGTCGGGGTTCGGGATACCTTTACCTAGAGATCTCAGGTGGGCGGTCCTACCTCACCCCCCAACCAGTTTTCTCTTTCTACCTTCTCCTTTTAAATGACCCCCACATGGCTGCCGTCCTCAGAGCCTAGCCCTTGTAGTTCGGGTAAAAAATTAAAAGATTTTAGATCGAGATAAGGTGAAGAAACCAAACTCGGCTTATCGGATATTACCTCCTTTATTTATTTATCTTTATTTCGTATTATTATTTTAAATGTTGTTTTCCGTACTAACATCTATTCTCAACAATCTCTACTAAATTTTAAATATTTATATAAAATATCTATGGTTTAAAATCAATAAAAGAAATTCAATTCAATTGGGAATGGCGGTTAGGTTAATGTTGGAAAATACTTATAATTCCTTGGGCGCTCCTACAGATCTGAAAGCAGAAGGTGCCTCTACACGTTTGCCTAACAATGGAAAATACAAACATATTAACATGCAACTTCCAAGAACTGATTTGAATTCTGAGTTGGGCGATTCTCACCCAATCTTGCATTATGTATTATGTATGTATTACTTCATTTTGCGGTATGCCCTAATAAAAGGTATTCATGAACTTTTTATTTAGATTAGCATGTGTCAAACAGCCGATTTAATACCGTATAAAAATTAACAAAGGGGTGTTATCCAGGATTATTCCAGATTGCACAAAACTAATAATGGGAATTCCCGTGAAAAGGAAATTACGAACTTCAAAATAAGGCGATAAAATCTCTGTGAGGAAATGCTTTACCAAGCGTAAAACCACAAAACAATATATTTACTCAATTGTATAATTGAATTATAAAGCTATGGTATTAAATAGTAATTAAAAATTAAATTATGTATTTAAACAAGAATCAAATTGAAAATTATATGGTTTTCTTTATATGTTAATTTATACCTGATATATGTCACTTAATACTCATACAACAATTCTACTTTGTTTGGTATCTGGTTTATTTACCCCTAATTAGGACCTGAATTATGGAATGAAACTTCAGCTATCTATAAATAATATTTTAAAAATTTGAATTGCTACAATCCTATCTTGTACTATATGTATTTTATACTAATCCCACTTTTTTATATAAGGGAAAATTGAACTTTTTTTAGATATATTTTTTAAAGTCTGACAGTTCTAGATAATCCATATTGTGAGTACATATTTATGGAGTATTGTTTTTTGTTTTTTTTAGGGTCAAACAATGGACTGAATTTGTATTCTATTATTTTTTTGTGTATTGCCAAGACCGTTTTTTCTTAATCAAAACTAAACGCAATGTTTGATACATTTTGCTCGTTCTTATTGAACTTACATTTTTGTTTGACATTTTGAAAATTAAAGCTTTGTCCGTGTTTTATAGTCTATTTTTTTATTAATTGGCTGCTTAATCATTCGTTTGCTATATTAATTTTGAGAACTTTCAAAGACTTACAGAATTCCGTATTGGCCCATTATCAAACCATCAGACACAATCTCACCTTTCTCGCATTCTACGGTATGCGCAAAAAAGTAGTCCACAACGTCATGCTTACATTAATATTATTTGTTTAAATAAATAAATATAAATTCAACAAAGGAGTCTTATCCAAGATTATTCGAAAGCGTACAAAGTGATAGTGAAAATGAGAATTACCAGCTTCAAAATTTAGTGGAAAATCTTATGTAAGTTAAAAAATACAATTTATTCGCTTTTACATCGCATACACTTTCATTTGAAAATTGTATATTAAGAGAAAGAAAATATATATTTGATTTATTTATTTTTTTTTTTTTAAGGGTTCTTGCAATAATTCAAAGACCCTTATTGAAATCTGAATGTGAAATCTTAGTGGAATGTTGTCTGAATTCACAAGTGCGAAAACCAAAGTTATCTTATCTTTCTACTAATCTCTTTGTTTATGTGATAAGTGAGAAAAAAGATAAAACCAGAGTTTGTGCTCAGAATAATATAAAATGAATATCTTAATAATATAATAGAATGAGTTTAGTTTTGACATTTTTTATATATATATTTTTTTAGCACTGTCTCAACAATTAGTTTTCAATTTGAGTTATAGAATATTATTGAACCCATAACACTTAAGGGATTCTATAGGTGCTTATAAATATTGAAATGGGACCTCTGGCAGTTTATACACACACACACACACACACACACACACACACACACATCTGTAATATTTTCACATATAACCCTCTTGACAAAACGGTGCAACATTCTGGTATAATGTTCTCTATCTTGTTAATATTTTTACCTAAGCCTCTAATTTATCTCCCTGACCAATATCAGAAATGAGAGGACCCAAAAAAGCGTTGTCGAATTGAAGGTTCCTCCTACCCTGACAGAACTCACCATTCTATCAAGATATATTCCGTGACAAGCCTCCATATGAACATATTATAGGTTTCCTAATATATCGAGTATAATATAAGCTTCTATGTATAAACTTTTTACGGTACATGATTTTCCATCTATTTGAATAATTAATATTAAGTTACGATTTTTCCCAGTGTTAATGATTTGCTTTTAATAACCTTGGCAAACATATTTAGTGTATCCGTGTTTGAAAATAAATTAATTTTCAAAGAAATATATAAATGTTAAATATTAAATTTTGACTATCGAAAAGTTTTTGGTTTTTTTTAAACATATTAATTAAAATCAAGAGATTTTTTCTCAGTAATTAATTATTATTGGTTATTTAACATAAGTATTAGTCTCATATTTTATATTATTCGTTATTAATTATATTTTGATTTCCTTTATTTATTTATTTTTTATGTTGAACAATTGAATTCGTTTTTCTCTGGTTCTTAGTGGTTAGTCGTTTCAGTAGTACATGTTAATATTTTGATAGGTAATAAGGAATTCATTCAATATTGATTTTCTTCCTTTATTGTTTTTTCTCCAGATGTAAGTATTAAGTTTTTTTGTTTTGTTTTTGTTGTGTGTGTGGATAAATTAAATAAATAAACAATTGATAGTTGCTATTAAAGCTAATAAACTAAGATTTGCCTCTTTTAAAACATTAAAAATAATGTGGCCCAATATATTGTAATATCGATATGTTTAGTGATATATCGAACTAATATTTTGGTATATTCTGAAACTATCGATATTTACGTTCCTACATGGGATACTGTCGCTTGAATTAGGTCCCCGATAAATTTTATGGTATTGTTAAAATCATTAAATCACTGGACCCAGTACGTTTTAAACTTTTCGCAATGAGTCATGATGTCTGCCTCGAAATCTTTAAAACTCGATTCCATCCGCCGAATCACTACTCTTATCCATGGGCATACCGGGAGTGGGCAGCTCCCCCCTCCCCCCCCCCCAAAAAAAAAGTGAAAAAAATGAATAATTTAATATAAATTTTTTTTTTTCCAAACAAATACTAATTGTCATAACTAGTAATGCACTGCGCCAATTATTTATAATTTTCTTAAAATTTTGGTTTCATTCGCCTTTTCCGTGCTGAAATGTCAACGTAATTAACTATGGCTTGCCCACCTAGTTTTGTTCCTGGGTACGCTTTTGCTTGTAGCTGTGATCATAAAACGTGTATTTCTGTCAAAAACCCGGATCCAAAACTTTATAATAAAGTTATTGAGAGTAAAAAAAAAATTATTTTACAGTATCAAATTAAATAATTTAAAGCAATTGAAGCGATGCTCACATGATCGAAGTTGCCTCTTTCTTCTTACAGCTACAGTGCCATTACCAGGACATTCACCCAAGACGAGGCAAACCTGTTTTGTCATCCTGGAACAAGTATAGATTTTGTTTTGAACATTATCTTGGAATCGAGATAATAACGTTTCCAACGTGGTCTTATTAACATAATTAATCGTGGGAGTTGCCAAGGTTATTCCTTATGTGTTTCGCCTTGGATGTGGCTAACAATGAAACAGGAACAAAAGGAAAAATTTGCTGCACGGCAGTAGCTAGTTGTTAATTATTATTGTAATAGTTCAATAAGGTAATTATTATTATTGTCTTGTAATACTTACAAAATTATATATTTAATTTATAGGAAGTGTAAATTATAGATATTTTGCCACCATTTAATCAAGCTTCGGTTAATCTATTGATTATTTCATGTTTCACGTGAAGTCAATGATTTAGCAATATTTTCATAACCGTGTTTTTCCGGTGACAGTGTACGAACAAAAAATAACTATATACTCATGTATCCTCTTTTATACGTATTAATTTATTTTTTTATAAATATTGTAAATTGGAATGAATATATTTAAGATTTTACTGCTAAATATCAATAAAAAATATTCTCTTTTACCCTAGTCAACAAATTAAAATCTATTTTTGTGCATACAAATCCTGAAAGTGGTTGTGACAGTCAATTAAAATTTTTCCTTATTACCAGCTCTTAATTTACTGTGGTCATTTTTCTCGGGCCTTTTAATATCCGCAATATATAAATTAATATTATACAAAAGTTTTATTTAAAATAACAATTATACTACTGTTAAAATTGCATAAATTAAGAGATTTTTCATTCATATTTGGGCATAACTTATTATTTTTTTGACTAAATTAAAATTAAATTTCAAATCACATTATTTTTAGTCTTAATAAGATATACTATGTGAAAATGTCCCTATATTATTTTCTAACCATATTTCACTGCTTTCTTAACTTAGTTTACGATGAGACAGACAGACCGAAACTTAATAAAAAATTTGAAAATTATTTAGATATTGAATAAAACTGATATAAGTTTTTGTGATAAAATAATAAATCAATAGAAAAAAACAAATAACAACCAAAATAATGTTATTTGTAATAAAAGTTATTTTACTTTAAGTTAAAATTTGTTTTTCTATTTATTCATAACCTCGTGAATATATTCTCTCATTACTTTCACCAACCTTTATGTTCCCATGCAAATGACAGAGTGTAATTTTACTAAAAAAAGATTTTATTTTAAAGTTTTATTTACTTGTTTTTACTTTATATTAAATGTTAATTACTTTATTCTAAATTGTATCTACCTTATTTGAAATTTAATTTACATTATTTAAAATTTTATTTACTTCATTTTAATATTTTATTTTAATTATTTACCTCAGTTCTTTTCTTATTTTCTATTGTTTAACTGAGCAATCCGCCTATGTGTCTTTATAATGTATATAATTTTATTTTTATCTATTTTACTTTATTGTATTTTGTTATTATTATAATTTATTTTTAGTTAATGTGTATATATGGTATGATTTTGTACTTACATCCCTAATAGCTATTGGCCTTGAGTGTGGCAGGATGTATTCCAAAAATATTTTTCAAAAACTCAATATATAAATGGGGGAAAAAGAAATCCTTTTAAGTGTAAAGGAAAATTATCATATGATTCGTATTATCATAGGATTTTAAAAATAATTCTCAATATATCGACATCGTCTCAATATTTTTTTTTCAAAAGTCTATAAAAGCCGTTGTCATCATCGTTTATAATAACAGTTTTCCAGTTAGCAACTCACACGTGACACATTAGTAATTATTTTCTAAATTTATTTTTAGTTTTCCTCATTCGTCATGAACCCATATCTCATTGTCGTGTGGTTCAATATATGAAGGACATGAACGAAATTACTGAAAACTATAAAATATTCTGTCTTATTTCTTTTGCCGACGTAGTTTACACTTGAACTAATTCTTAAAATATCTTGGAATATTATATAGAACTACTATATAGTTATATTTTAAAATATTAAACATCAGTCTGTAACTAAAATGTGAGCTTTTTACTAGTCAATAATTATAATAAGAATTAAAATTGAGGTGAGAATTGGGGAACTATATAATATGAAATGAAATATATCTTAAGATTTTTTTTAACAATGCAAGGGAAAATATTGAAAAGTTAAAAATAAATTTAGTTATTTAAAAAAAAAATGTAATAAAATGTATCATAATGTACTGTTGTAAATAGCAATAAATAAATATTAAAAAAAAAAGGTATTAAAAATTAAAAAAAAAAGTTTAATTAAAAAAAGTCAGTTACTGAAATAGTAATTGATAACACATGAATAAGGGCCGGTTGCACCAATCTTTGGTAAAACCAAGGTTTGTATAACTCAGATTTGTCGAAGAGCTTAGTAAAACTCCACTGGCTCAACGGTCTGTTTCTGGTCAACAGTTCTGTTTACCAGGTTACCAGAAACTGAGATAACTGTCGGTAGATCGCGCTAGTGTTCTCAAAAATTCAAATAAATTGTAGATTGAACTTCATAATTATTACATAATTATGTTTTTCTGTTTTGTTTTTTAACATTACTTAAGCACATTTAAGTAAAAAAATTCCTATAATATATGAGAAGAAGGTAGTTGGGGAAGAATACAAATAATTAAAAACTTATTTATTAGTGCAAACGTTTCGGCCAGAATATCAGGCCTTCATCAGGGCTAAGAACAAAAAAAACAAGATAACGACCATAATGTATAAAAGGAATTACAGAATAAATAGAAAATAGCAAGCAATATAGATTCATAAATATCACTGAAAGAAAGATAAAGGCTATATGAAAATAAGTAATATTAATATTAAGAAAATAATATACATGTGAAAATCCAGTAAGTAAATATATACACAAAAATATATATGTATGTATTTAAAATTCAAGTTATGAAAAAAAAAAAGAACGAGGAAGAAAATTTTGGTAATCAATGAAATGTGCAAGCATAACAAAAGAATGAAATAAATGAACTATAAAGTCATTTAGGCCAAAAGGATTAATTAGTAAATATAACAATAATTAGTTGTGGTGAATATAACTTAATAACGTGGATAAGGTAGAATGAATAAGAAAACAATAGAAAATGGAGGAATGGTGTAAAAAGAAAGATAAAAAAAAAATTATAATTACCATAAAACTATAGACATTTTAATGAGTGAATTATAATTTGTTAGATCAAATAATGAAATATTTTTTTCTATTTAATCCACAAGAACTAATCATTATTATTAAGAAGACTGACTATAATCAAAGTCTGCATTTTATGTAAACTCAAATAACGTAAGTTTACATAAAATATATAGAAAACTTGAAAAAGTGTCTTGATTTCACTGATTATGTTTTATTGCTATCAAATTTAAATTATTGTTCCAGCATGAACTAGAGAAAAGTAGGAAATTCTCTTAGGATTGCTAAAAAAATATATCAGTGTCATCGAAAATAAAACAACCGACACTGTTACATACAAACAAAAACTAGACTGTTGGAATGAAATAGAAAATAAGTTCAACTGAAACCAACATGTGCAATTAAGGATGTCTTATAATTAAAGAAATAAATGCGAAAATAGGAAGAAGTCTACAAAAATAAAAAATTGCTGGCAACAAGCAGTATTTGATGGGAACAGGAGGTGAGCTAGTACTGGCTTAAGGAACATTTTATTAAACAGAAAATGATTTAATTAAAAATTCTTTGGCCGCAGGTGAATAGACACTTGTGACAGTCGAAACCGCTTACAAAATCTTCTTCCGACCTCTGTAAAAAATGTTTTTGTCGAGGACGGGATACGTTTTTTTCATTATTGCTTGAGAAACTGTGAAGTCTTCATAGTTTGTCTCGATCTAATCCAATTCATTGAATTGAAAAATAACCTAATAATGCAATACATCGCTATATAACAGATCTAACTGGAAATATGGAAGGTTCCTTGTATGGTTACCTACTCAAATGTAGATTTACCTTAAATCTCAATTTAACCAGCTATCATTAGCCGATAAAAGTTTACCGCCAGATTTGAAGGTTAGCTTTTATGGTGCAACGGATTATTATTGATTTTACCCCAGATTTTCCTAATCGTAGTTTAAACTGTGGTAGTTCAACTAACCCTAATAGTACTATTGAATGGGAAAAAAACCTCTGGTAAATAGGTGGAATATAGTTTTTTACAACTATAGGAGTTATTTAGTAAGAATTAGGAAATAAGTAGGTAAAATAAATACATAAGAATAAATCTAGATTATATATAATGAAATTGAATTATGTATGTGGAGCTAGTACCGCCATAATCTTAGTAACAAATATTTAAACTATACAAATTATCACTTTTAATAGTCTTCATTTTTTTTTTTTTACCACCACTTGATCCAGAGAACTGTTTAAGCGAGGTTCTATTGTATAAACTGATTTTTAGCCCTTGGTTGATAACCTTAGGTAAGTTAACGTATCTTCAAATTTTGAGGAAATTAATTACGGTAGTAATTAATTTTAAATAATAATTTAATAGTAAATAAATAAAATATGAATAATACTATATTTGAGTTCATAAAGGAAATTGAAAGATATAAAATAAAGGTGACAGTTGTAAAACAGCAGGGTTATAGTTACAGTTAGAAAAATTTCCAAGGTCTTTAGAGTCAATATAAAATAATAGGCAATGATTTAGAATTAAATCAATATTTGTGACACGGAAACTCGGGAATATTTCCAGATCGATTGCTCATTTTCTTTGTTAATATTTCATCTAATTAAAACCGATATCTCCGCCCTCCTTTCGAATGAAAACGACGAATTTTCCATCAATGATTTGAACATCCTAGATCACATTTTAACTAGCATTAGCAGGAAATAAGAAAATATTTCTGTTAAGGTTTAATTGAGGTTGGATACTAGACGGTATAACGGTAGTTGAAGACCCTTGGGTCTATGCCCTCTTGAAATGGGTCTGTGCCACGCTTCGCACCTCATATTTGATTTGGCTTTTCATTCCTTTATTAAAAAATGTCTGCTCAAATATCAACTATTTATGGGTCTCACGAATATAGTAAATTCACAAACTGGAGATAAGAGTGCCAGTAATTATGTTTAGTTTCTTTTTTTATTTAGGGTAATAAGTTTTAGCAGGATAGTACTGAAACAAAACATATATATGAACATGTAAGGACACGTGTTCGAAATGACACACGCGCACAAACATACGCAAATTAATCTGAGTAGTCCCCTTCATTGCCTCTACTACCTACACCCATTCAAGGTTGTATTAATTCTGGCCCTAGGACTCTTAGATATACCGGTATACATACATATACATATACTAAAATATAATTGCATATACTCACGCATATGGATGTATGTATGTGTGTATGCAAAAATCCGATAAGTTCATCATCATTAAAAAGATCAATCCACGATATGTTTAATCTTTCATTTTTAAATTTTATTTTATTTTTATAAATAACCCTAATAGAAGGGATACAAAATATTATATTTACCCAATTTACATTACATTATCGTGTATTAAGATGCATATGATGAATTAAATATAAAAAAAATGAATATATTTAAAATTAAATATGTATAATTAATATATATTTCAATATATTGAAATAATAAAAATATTTATATAGATTAAATATACAATCCATATAAATAAATATGTAATAAACATGTTGAATTACGGATTTTTCATAAAGTTAAACTTTTTTGAGAAATCATCTATTTATTTTTTATTCAATTAAAAAATCACTGCAACTCATAATTGAAGATAAATAGTGTAATTATGGTATTTTTGGAACTTTATATATACCTACTTTATTGTGGTTATTTTATTTTATTTAATAAAATTCATTTATTAAATACATTAAGAAATATTTTTAAAAACACAATTCTTGGAAATATTACTAATAGTTTATTTAAAGTTCTGCTGTAAATACTGAAGTATTTTTTTCCTGGGGCTTATATATCTAAATTTAATTTAATATTTTACAAAATATTTATATAAAAAAACTTATGTTACTGTTAAAAAAATTATAAGTTAAGTAGTTTTTACTTTCACTATATATGGATTATAAATTAAGGGGAAGTATTGCGATCGTGTAAAATTTTGAATTGGGGTTTTCAACAGAAATACATATTTTGAAATCACCTGAGTCCAAAAAACCGTGTCTCGCAAAATGGTTTTTAAGAAACTAAAATAAAATATTTAAGGCGAGTATATGCCTAGGATGTGACTGCAACCATTAAAATTAACGGGCCAAATGCCACTTTATAGTTTCGATTTTCTCAAAAACGGCAAAAACAATTTTGTTTAAACTTGGTGTGTCAACGTACAATTAAATGATCTTTAATACCAGGAAGTTCTCACCTCTATTAGTATTACTGGGCTTAAATGCGTATTTTTCAAATAATTTTCCTCCAAAATACCTTTATAATAAATTTGGTTTATTTAAAAAAAAAAACAGTTTTTATTGTAAAAAATATGAAATTGTGGATAAATACAAAATATTAAAGAATTTTACTCATTAATAATGGAGAAAAAAGGAAAAAAAGCATCCGGTTCGGACGAAAAGTACCTGAACTTTTCTCCTGAATTTTCCTGATTTCCTTGTAGCTTCGTGATCTTTGCTAAACAAAACTTATAATTATTATTCCCACCCCAGGAAAAATTAAAATTCTAATTTCTATCGAAACAGAAATAAATTTTGTTTCTAATTTTTGCACTCCCTGGTCTTAATTTTTTTTTTTTTTAAATCACGTAAAGTAGTGATAACTTCAACACGAGTGCACCAATTTACACAAAACTTGGGGACGTATGTAGTGTGATAAGTGAAAGTTGTGTGAAGCACGCACCACATCAGATTTTTATTCATTTATATCTCATATAATATTGAACTTGGTATAATCCCTGCTCAGACCTGACGTAATAACACTTGTATAACATTGGATTTGTTGCACAAACATGTGTAGATTGAAAGTTTTGAAAGAGATAAACCTTTTTTAAAAATTACTAACTACCTTGAATCGTATAAAAGTGTAAAACTCTACTTGAATTAAAAGGAAACGAGAACGAAGTTGAAGTGATTTTAAAACTTTACTTCTTCACTTTAAACTGCTTTTCAACTTCATCAAGTAGATTTTTTTGGAAAAATTAGCATCTTACATTTAATGCCTGAATTATAATTATTCACGTTGCAACTGAAATTCTGTATAGTCTATTTAAGAAGTAGAAAATTCTGTTAAAACATTAACTAATTTGAATTTAAAATATTGATAGATATTATTATTCATCACTTAATTTTTTTTTTTACATTGATAACGATGAAGGTGAATAAAGTGATTATTTTTTTAATGATGGTATTACTAGAATAATACTTAAGAATTATTTATGGTAGTTGCAAAATGATTATTTCTTAAGTGAATCAGTAAATTTGTCATTACTTAATTTTTCTCGATTTTCAATTTGAAAGCTACTATTCTATAGTGTTATAAACCAAAAACAAAAAATTTCTACTAGTTGACATTTTTCGGTTACAATAACATATTGTGCCTAATCATGTTACTTACCTGAACATAAAAAATATTTTTTTTTTTTTAAACAGATTTATTTATTCATCAAATTTTTTAGTAGCTCAATTCCGAATTCGACGGTACGAGAAACTCCATCCCATAGAACCATCACTCTATTTACCAGATTTCATAACCAAACCCGTTACTAACCTCTTTCTGTTGACCTTTTAACTTTTCTTCTTTTTTAAATTATATAATTAAATATCAGTAGTAATATATAAAATAGATATAATATAAAATAGTAGTATTAATATAACAGATATAATTTAAGAACAAACCCCCAAGTGGAAATGAAGTTCGATTCCCAACGATTAAATCTGTGATGAATCAGTTCTTTTGAACTATTTTTGCAATTGATTTTGTTTAACTTATTTATTTTTTCTTTTATAATAGAAATCTTTTTAATGAAAAAACAAAACAATAAAAACTTCCAAACATTATGGTTTTTCAAGAAAAATTTTAGGTTCAATAAATTAGGGATTACCAAAATTGATTTTATTAAATGTAAGCATACAAATAAAATACTGCAGTTTTTTGTCAATTTTCTACAAGCAAAATAAAAACTAATAAAATGATTTAAGTTAATATTTATCCTCGACGATTAATATAAATACTTGCTCGAACTCTCAGAAATTTTACTTCATTTATTTAAAGAGCACCTTTATTTACTAGTTTTTTTTTGTTTTTTTTTTAAATCACTTAAAATAAAAACCAAACAACATGGTACCAATTTATAGTCCTTAATAAACATATCCCTTACCCACAATGCTTCGACTTGACTGAGTAAAGAACGACAGACTCTAAGAGACTCTCTCTTACGATTCACTAGAGAGTACGATTCTTTCAGAGGAGTTGACTCTTTGATTCAATTCTCTAATCACCTCCCCTGCTCACTTTCAATTTTACTTCAACTTCATTTCTTAAGTACCGTGTGTGTTACTTGGAGTGATGTACTTTGTTTGTCTTATTGATTCAAGACACAAAAGCTCCCAATATAATATAATAGTATTTACTAAAAAATTCGATAAATAAACACTTAAAAATACTTGGATAATTAAAAATATATTTGGTAAACCTATCCCAACAATACTCATTTGTATTTTCTGAGATATAACTTTATTAATAAAAAAAGAATCAAAATCAAATTATAATTGACTTTTTTTTTTTTTAGTTGAACTAATATTTTTAAATTAATGATGCATTTACAATTGTTGGATTATAACTTTGTTAGAGAGCTGTAGTATAGGCGTTAGTGGAGGAATGTGCACAGGCTCCACAGGATTGCTCTAGATTTAAAAGAGATCTTATTACGGGCAGTAGAACACCATTCTGCAATTTACTGTCTCATGCCCTCAATTCCCGTATGCACTCACATAGGAGATATTTAATGCAGAAATGTCATAATTTAAATATGAATTAATTCTGGACACACGCTGAGTGTTAATGAAAATGATATAATAGAAAGTAATAATATGGTTTAAATACTTCATCGGTTTCACAATCAATATGTACTCCGAAACGAAATGTTATTAATCTGTTCATATTCATGATTTTAAAATAGTTTGAACATTGGAGTTTATTTGGATTTAACAGAGCTTCTGTTAGCTAGCTTAATTAATTAGGAATTAAGACGAAAAATTGTAAATCAGAATTAATATTATAATCAAGAATATTATACATAATATGATATAAGAGAAAATGTTAGTATGGAGCGCCATTTTGTTTTTAAGTAAATATAGCTCTCGAATCGGGTCTATAAATTAATACCCAAACTAACTGCTTACGTATATTGTGTCATTTTACGGGGAATTTTTTCCCCACTCATCAAAATTTTTTATGATTTTTTGGTAAAATCGATAAAAATTTCGAATTCGAGTTTTCGGCGGAAATATATGTTTTGAAGTCCCATGAGTCCAAAAAAAAAAATTCAGACAGGGTTTAAATACCGATTTTTTTTTTTAAATTAACAGTTCTCATTGTTAGTAATAATATACAATGTATAAATACTAAATTTGAAAGAATTTTATGAATAACTAAAGGAGAGAAAAAAAAGGAAAAAATTTATAAATACGATTCGAACGGGAAATTCCGAGACCGATCGCATGAGAGCTTCCTTATCTTTTGTTAAACTGTTGTAATTTTAGCAGTTACAAAATTTATATTTGTTATTCCCATATTTTTGTTATTTTATAGCCTATCTCAGATTTTCTTCAGTATTTGCATTGATGTTGTCTTGTAGGTGCCTTAGTCATTCTTAGCTCACGTGTTAAGATGAATAACTTTATTTGTATCAAATAATAATGTAGGAGTTCCACCATTTTTCTATTTTCATTGAAAGATACGGCATTAGGCACAACACATTTATATGTGTCATTAACAGGCTTATTATAAAGGGCTATTGCATGAAATACGGCACGCAAGAAAATCAATTGCTTTCTGACCGAAGAACAGTAATTTTTTTATTATGTGTGTATTTTTATGTCTATTATGATTCCTTTATAATTTTTACTTTATGTTATTTTCTCCAAATATTTTTTATACTTTCTAAGTCAAATGGTTAAACCTGGTTCTGGTTTATACTTCTTATCAATTTCTTCAGTCATCCTTTTTTTTCCGCCTTTCTAATTTTTTTTAAAAGTATTACCGTTGCATGTGAACTGTTTGTTCCAATTAACAGGTTTATATTAAAAAGGAATTTGCGTAGAGAACCTTTGTGGGATGGGAAATGGTTGGTTGGTATTTTCTCCGCTGATCCAACCCTTGTGGTTAAGAGAAAGCGGGACTAAAGAAGGATTAGTAAGAGGTCCTCACTAATCACTGATCAAAAAAATCGAATAAATATATTCAAAGTTTTAAAGATTTTGATTTTTCTTTTGTGAAATTTTAAATCCCCAAAAATAATAAATTGTGCTTTCGGTATAGTCTTTGTTCCAGTATCATTAAATTACGCTGTTTCAACTACTCAAACGATAAATATATGCACGGTATAAACATTTTTAGAGTTGTGAATTTCAAAATGTTTTGCAACTAGTAAAAAAATATTTGTCCTGTTATCTGCTTATATTGAATACCAAATCCTTTCATAGTTTCTATATGACCATTTTTTAATACATACAAAAATGTTATGTTTAATTATTTCAAACAAACAAAATTAACGGTACATTAGAGGAAGCCATTTTACAAATTCTATATTATATAATTATTATATAAAACCTGTCAGACTATTTCAACGAGGATTCGACCTTGCTGATGGTTAATACCATTTAATCATAAATTGATATACTGAGTTTAATCAGAATTATAATGGGCGCTATGAAGAAAATCGAAAAAACATAATGAAAAATCGAATCTATCTATAGCTGCCAAACAGTCAGTCGATTTTATTGCAAAAGTTGCTGTCATATCCCAGGCATTTCTGGATTTGTGGTCTTTAATTATTTCGATAATATACCATAAATCTAATTTTTTTTTGCGGTTTGTTCCTATATTCCATTACCTATTTATGAGATATGCTATAAAAGAAAGTATCATGATTGTAAAAGTTTTCGACGGAAATACACATTTTAAGGTTCCTCGAATTGAAATAAGCAGGTCTCGCAGATTGGTGAGCCTAGTTCAAATTGAAATAAGATTAACAAAACCGAATACGTATTTAAGGTAGGTATATACTTGGGTCGACTAACCGGAATTGAAACTTTATAGAATCGATTTGTCAGATTTGTTTGATTTTCTCAAAACCGACTCAAACGATTTTGAGTAAACTAGGTGTGTCAAAGTACACTAGAATGTTCTTTAATGTCAGGTACGTCTTATCCTCATTGTGAAAGGGATTAAATGCGTGTTTTGAAAAAACTTTTCATCTGAAGTACCTTTAATTTTGTTTATTTAAAAATATAAATATGAAACTAGGGACAAATAAAAAATAGTAAAGAAATTTTTTAATTATAGAGAAGAAAAAGGGAAAGCTAGAAGCTTTTTGGACGTGAAGAATCACAATTTTTTTTTTTTTAAACGTACTAACGGTTTCGGTTAAATTCCCTTTATCAATGCCAAGGTAAATGGCCTTTAATATAAGATAAATCTTTTCCTTATTGATAGTAGCCCTATAGGGCTTAAATGATCAATTTTCGAAATAGTTTCCTCGGAAGTTGCTTTAATTTTGTCGATTTGGAATATTATCACTTGTGGTTGGTAGTGATAAAAAATGGATGAACATAAACTACGAAATAATTTGAATAATTAATTGAAATATAAAGTGAAAGTATTCGTGTTCTAATGACACTAGTCATATATATTTGACTATTGTCATAAAGACCATGAAAACACGAAAATATAGAATAGTTTTTACTTAATCTATAAATGGAAACATATTAAGGAGTATTTACATTGTTAATAATGAAGTATTTGTCGATTCGAAAAGAGGATTGATTTCAACTCAAAATAGGATGATAAGTAAAAAGCACTAGGATCTTTTATTTCACTTCTAACTCAACAAATAGTTTTCAGTATGAATATTTAATATATGAATTGATATCTGGGATAATAATATTTTTGCAATTATAATCGACAAGTGATTCCCACGTGGTAGAATGTGTCTTGAGTGCTAAATTGAGTGCTAGGAAGAAATAGCTCGGGTGCCAACTCTGCCGCTGCAACTCCAACCATTAAATTTATCCCGCGTGCCCTCGTTGCCCCACCTCAACGCCTTCCTGTCTCATCTCAGTTATAATGTTCCATTTTAAATATTTAAATTGTAATTTTAATCAAGGGCAATCTCTCATATACTTTATAGCAGAAAATGCTTGAAACCAAAAATAATTCAAGATTGCTATGCAATTAATCTATCAGTTCATAACTCAGTTTAACACAATAATAGATGGATTGCCTTATATTTCTAACCAAAATTTTTTTGTAGCGTACAAATAAATTATACCAAAATTTTAAAAATGGAAGGTGTCCTTCGTGATGTCCGTACTATTGTCTATGATACGAAGTTGGGTATACAAAATATTGAATCATTAAAAAAAAATAACCATAATTAATTAAGGGCATTAATATTAATGATAAAAATAATCTAATTGCAGATATCCCTAAAAAAATATATTTATAATTTTTTTTTTAATTAACGACTAAGTGAAAATGTTTTGGAGTGAACTATAATTTACGACAGCTAATGTTACAAATGTACTACTTATAGAAATAAAAAACAATATTATATAATATGAATATAAATAATTCTATTACAATACATCTTAATAGAATTATTTATATTCATATTATATAATATGAATATAAATAATTCTATTACAATACATCTTAATATCTATTACAACAATTGATTCAGCTAATTTTCATGATAAATTATAATACAATAGTTGCTGTATATAAATAATTGATAGATAAATTGCATATACATTTTTAGATCAACGTTTGATGATAGATTTAGTCCGAAATGTAATGAATAAATTGTTAATAAATAATGCTTTCAGTTGTGAATAAATTTTAAAGGTATGATTATTTTAAAAAAATATTTCCTATTAAAAATATTATTAGTATATATTCAAACCTTGCAGAAGAATAAGATATTACAAATATAATTTAATTCACTACATAAACGATATTATTTGGAAGTTATTAACCAGTTTCTTTCGATAATTTGTTGGTAAATTGTTTTTTTGAGGTTTACTGCTCCCATCTCCGGTTTATCCCTAAGATTGATCAGAAAATTGATTGTTATTTTATTATAATAACAATTTTTTAATAGTTGATTTTATAATGCACTGCTAACAGATAATATTTTGTTTTTACAATTGTTTCTCGATAACTTAAATAAGTAAATACTACTCCGAAATGTTAAGAGGTCGAAGTTTTAAAATAATAATAATAAATTTAGCAAAAAGGATTTTTTTTTTGCATGACTTTCAGAAGTTAATGTATTGTTTAAAAATTATTAACCAACTATGTTAACGTCAACTTTTTTCTTGGATAAATTATCTCTTAAAATTAGCCAACCATCGTATTGTTTAATAAATTGTTTATAATTTACCAGTTCCCTAAAGGAAATAGAGTAACAAATAAGATAAACTCAAGATTTAATTAAAACTGAGACAATTTATTGAAGAATTGTGATAATCCCGGAATTGTCAATGACATATTGTCAATTTATTTTATTATTAGTTGTATTGTTTGTACTTGATTACTTTGTGATTAACTTACCAGTTTTAATAAATACAATTTTTTTTTTCACGTATCAGTTTGCTTCCTAGCTCGGGGAAAAATCCACTCTGTCACCGATATCAGGATATGGTGAAAATTGCAAGATTGCATTGACTGAGTCGGCTAATCTGCTCTGAACCCGACTCGGCAAAACAACCTTTATCGAGCTTTTGTCGTGTCTTACCTACTCAATCGATTTCAAAGCAATAATAAGAAATATATGACATAGAAAAATCCACCAATTATTGTTCTGGTGTTGGATCTACACTACAGCAAAAATGCCTTGCAGCGAATCGTAGTTCCTCTATTTTCTCCTTCTGCGGTTGAGACGGAGAATGGATAGAAGTAAATTAAAAGGATAAATAGCAATTAATGTGAACTGTTGTATAATTGTCTGTTGCGAGAGCTACAAGGTTCAGTAGCCTTCGCGCTGCTAATAGTGGAATTCTGCTCATCTTATATTCTAAGGCATGCTCCATCATTGTATATTATTATTTATTTATGTATCTAAATAATATATGGTAGTATTATTAAATACATTTTAGTGTTAGCATTTACATCTATGCAGCAAT
Source organism: Halyomorpha halys (assembly GCF_000696795.3). Taxonomy (NCBI): domain Eukaryota; kingdom Metazoa; phylum Arthropoda; class Insecta; order Hemiptera; family Pentatomidae; genus Halyomorpha; species Halyomorpha halys. Next base: position 383,573 of record NW_027104642.1, on the reverse strand, counting down.
ATTGTATGAATTATCAATACCATAAATATGAGCCTAATGAAACAACAATATATTAAGTTACAAAAATATGTTTATTTCATTTTCTTTTCTCCCAAGATTTTATGATTTATTTAACATTCGTAATTAAATATTATTTTTAATTATAGGTAAGTAAAAATAATTTTGATTAAAATTTCATAATGAGATGAATTTGAAATTGAATAGCTGGTGTTATTCATGACGATATGACGAAACGCAATGAAGATTTTAAGCTATGCGCATGCTTACACCCCTCACCATCGGGTTCTTCGATTTTACAACTCGCTCTGAGTATTTCCCCTTTAACAGGCAAAGAGTGTTCAGCTTGTTTACTCCTATAATGTAATAAAGTATTTAGTATTTATTAAATCATGAATATATTATTGGAAGATTGTAAGATTTTAAATTGAAAAAAAAAGTTTGAAAAACGTCTATAACATCCTTTTTCTTTTTAATAACTAAAACATTTTCTATTTCTTTCACTCTATTAGTTAATTTCGATATTTAATTTTTTTATATTATTATTTATTGTAATTGTAAATGATATTGTAAATAATTATTTTATATATGTAGATTATTATATATAATCTTTTCACCTTCTCAAGACTGGTTATTATTGTTTAAAGAAAATAAATTGTATCCAATTTAAGTCTCAAAACACTCTTAATTTCTTTAGAAGTCCAACGTTTCTGCAAACTCGCCCATCATCAAGGACAATCTGAAATAAAAATTTACTGAATAATTTTGACTGAACTACAGAATAGCTTGTGTAGAGTGTAAATGTTTTTTAAAAATTATTTATTTAATGTAATTTCCAACTGTACAAAATAATACAATAGGTAAATATGTTGTATGTTTCATATATACTTGAAAATCTTGGGAAGGAACCACCCATTGGCGGTACTTCAAACATTAATATAAATTAGAAGGTCCCATGGCCATCTTATTTTCAGACGCCTCGGAGGATTATCAGGGATTTTTAAGGATGAAAGATTAAGAATTAATCGGTTAGGATGGTAAAGGAGTTTGGAATGAAAAGACGTATATCTGTTTTGGGTCAAATCTGCAACGAATGGGATGTTAAGGTCTTTATGAATGAGTTTATATGTGACGTAATAAGGAGCATCAAGGATTTTACGTAGGATTTTAGATTGTAACGATTGAATGCGGGAAGAATTTGATGGTTTCGTGGAGCCCCAGAGCTCAATTCCATTTGTCCAAATTGGTCTGATTTAAAGAGTGTAAATTTGAATTTAAGATTGTCCTTAAGTGTTTTACGATTTAATTAATGTAACTCCGGATGAGATTGGATACATTTATTCACATTGGTACAAACCACCATTACGAACACCACTTATAGTTTGCATAATTGAGTTAATAATTTTTTTTTAAAAAGTAGCGAATCCTCTTTATGTGCAATGGAAGAAATAGGTCTTTGTAATTATAAAAGTAATAGACTAACAAAATGCAATTATAAATTAATCAAATTATATAAATTTTTTACACGAGACATCCACAATTAACTGTTTTTATTCTTTTGTAATCAAGCTAGAAGAATTAATCGTAATTGTTAATTTTAACTGCATCACTAAATTAATTGGTAGTATCCTTTGAACCAGCGGTCTTTCGATTACATAAGATCTTTATTTTTACCTTATAGGCTGTATCATTGTGAATCGAGTACTACACCCTTTCAGATCAGAGCCACTAAACAAAATTATTGCATCCAATATTACCTTAAATTTAGGCCATGTTATTAGCTCACAAACATGATCTGCAAATGATATTTTACTCGTTATATTTCTATTTTTCTGCAAGCTCTGCACTATAGGAATCTGGATTGATAGCTTCCAGGCGACGGGACCGAACAAAATATTGCTAGTTTCTGAAATATGACTATTTCTCTCTTTTGCCAATTTTCATCCGGAATCACGGAATGTTAAAACTTATTAATCGTAGACAAAAGTTGAACTAGTCATTTAGCCAAAAGGCAGCACTAAACTAGCATTTTAATGGAAAAAAAAATAAAAATATTGTTGAAACTTATAAACGGATTCGTGACGAAGATATGAAGATATAAAAATAGGAGTAATGAAAATATAAATAATTGTTAAAAAATATATATGTTTTTTGAAACGTATAATATAAACATAATTGAAATTAATATGTGTTTTATTACAATATTTAGTCTCAAAGAGATATTTTTTTTTTTAAATATAGAGTCTATCATTTTTTTTTAAATTTCCTGTTTTCTTCCATTAGTTTTTTTTTCTTTAAAAGCGTTCTACTTATGATAAAAAAAAGTGGAACATGACGACCTACTTAGCGTATTAAGATCGCGTGTTACACAATGCATTATATCAAATGATAATTCAGGTCAATTTCGTATTTTAAATTAGTTATTTTGTTTTCAAGACCTTGTGAATTTTTATTTATAAACAATTAAACTTGTTTACAACCAAATTACATGATTTGTTGTTTTAATATATTTACAATAATAATCTGAAATACTTAAGGGCAATAATAGTGATAGGTACCCCTTGAACTCTCTCTCCCTACATGTCATATTATATATATATATATTTAAACTTTTTTTTCGGTTGGCACTGAAGACCATGAAGATTTTTAGCCGCACGATCTTCTTACAGACATTGCTTGAGGGAATTCAGAAAACCTGTACGGAGTAACCCAACCCATATTTCTTCGGACCATGGTTTCTATGGTGCAGGGGCACAACACCAGTAGTTCCATAACCATTTCCTTCAGGACAGTGAAAAATGGTCTTAATCCACGGATTGTGGCTGGTCAGGCTTAGCGGGCGAACAAGGGCCTGTATCTCTTTCTTTGAAGCAGACTGTCCATGGACCAAACCTCTAGGCGCCTATTTAACATGCTGGGATCCACAACGCGATTTCTGATTAAAGTAAAACCCTAAGATAAGGTCATAACTAAGTTCGTTCTGTGTGAGTTTGCTCATCCAGGTCAATGGGCCTAACAAGTCCATAGAACGAATAAGGAAGCAGTGTGACTTTCCGTCACGAATTACGTCATGTTTCCGTCACACTTCCAATTACTGACCACGCTCGACTTTGCTTTAATTTGATTACCTATTGCAAACGCCTTGACCCACTCGGCCAAACCAGTCCCATTTATTCATGTATATAGAAAATGTAACAGGGTGTGCAAATTTTGATATGAAAATAGAAGCTGAATTCTTACAAAAAATTGTCATCTAATTGGATATGGTCACTTATGATCCGAAGCGCTACATATGAATTAAATATTTTTTTTTTTTTTTTTTTTTTTTTAGGAATTATAGATTCCCTTCTTTAATTATTTCAGTTTATAAAGTAATTATTGTGAACAAATAGAAAGCTCTTTTAAAGCTAATAAAACAAATAATAAGCTCATGTATCCGAATAATTTTCGGTTTAAATTTTACCTGAACTATTTTCATGTAGTTTAAAATATCCTAGAGCAGTTTGGCCTTTCGGTACGGCCTCTGAGACAGATCATTATTCACTGTCAATTGCTATTGTTGCTTATACTATTTTTGGACAGGTACGTCCTTATCGCGATTGTTGAACAAAGGCCGGGTACAGCTAACAGGATCTTATTAGTATCCTCAATACAAATTGCTGCATAGATCATGAAATATGACCGGATAATCGTGCTTCTAACTCCCGGGCCCTCAGCTATTTTCAAGTCCAGAGTGTTAATTTGTAACGACATTTTTTTTTATATATAGTCTATTCATAATAGGTCAAATTTACAAGAAATGCTATGGGGTCTCTGAAGAAGTAGCCTTAAACTTAGAGCAAATACTTACTAAGTTAACTTTTATTAATAGGCACGAGTTATCCACCCAGAGAAGAAAACTTATAACAAGCCAAAGTATAACTATATTGATAATATTCTTTGTTAAAATATAATATAAAAAAAAAAATAACTTGTTTATTAAAAAGTTCTAAAACTAACTATATAAATGAATGAAATATATAAATCGGAAAATTTATATGAACCTTTGTTTTGACTTTCTAAATTTCGACTTGTTCATGATATCTCGTGTAAATTTATTAAAGTTCAAACAGGTTTGCGATGCCTCCTTTTTAGTAAGAGGTGATATAAACCTTAAAGGAAATTAAATTCGCTATAACTTATTACGTTTGTACGATTAACCATTCTCTTAATATTTGAGATAAACAATTGATAGAGTTGTTTGAGATGAAGAAATGTAAGAATCCAATGAGTCTTAGAAAAACTTGTTACATGTGAACCTTATCTTTCCTAAAATTTTTTTTTTTTTAAGAAAATATTATCTACACTATAAAATTATACCTAAGGTTCTCCGCTCCACTTAAAATGTAAATAGACAGAGAAATGTAGACCCGTATCCGCGAAACTGACCACGCCAAGGCCTTCGCCAAGGAGAAAATTAATATAACTTTAGGATCGTTCGAACCTGCGTTCTTTCCACATTTTCTTGAATTGACCTTGTTTATTTTTAAATTTATAGAACATTTACAACCATTTCTATAATTTATTTAAAAAATATATATCCTACCGATTATTATAAAAGATATAAAAACTTAAATTTACAGCTAAAATCAGTTATAAGTTACCGTTAACTAAGAACAAATTGTTTCGTTTTTCTTTTATATCCTAGTCTTAAATGTTGATATATATTTAAATATAACAATCAAGAAAATAACTACGTCAATCAACAAAAAAATAATTAAATTGACTGACTATTGTTCAAATTTTTTGGGCACTTTTTGTACAAAGTTAGCCTAGAAATAAAAATGCTAGTCGAAGTGTGGAGTTATTAAATGTTAAAGGTCAACAAAAGAGACAAACATATATATTAGTTTCCTTTGTGACGTACTTCCTTTAAGGTTAATATAATATTTACAGAAAATTAAATTTTTAACAAGTTTTGACTTATTCATTTTTTTTATTGTCTTCCGTTATCTAAATATTGAGCGGAGAGTGGGCACCCAGTGGCCCCCTGCCTGAAAACGGTATGTAAAATGCGGGGTCAGACACTTGGAACATATAACATTTGAAAACAAAAAAAACTTACTTAACACTGCGAAAGTAGTGGTAAAACATTTTTCAGAAAGATTGTTACACTCAACATAAATTATTTGAGCGGTTGCTCGTACAGAAAAACGTAAAAAGATCCAACTTGATGAGAATTTTATTTCCTTTAAGTTTTATTAAAAGTGGGCGCTAGGATATTTTAGGATCAGAAGGAAAAAATACAGCTAGCAACAGATCTGATGGGACGGAAGAGTATACGTAGGGGCAATTAAGCAGGCTGGGACTGGAGGGAAATAATCCTAAACAAGTACAATGATATGTTTTTCAAGAAAAGGGAGGTCCTCGGAGTAACGGGTAAAACAGTACACGAATTTCCTTGAAACAGGATAGAGCAACTATGTTAAGGAAAGGCATTGCCCGCTGGTATTCGGGTTGGATAATCTGAGGTGACAGGGGATTATTGTAGACAGTACGTCTCCCTCTAATAGTCTGCTGTTGGCAGTGAGGAAGAAAAAAGCACTGGGCGGGAAAATAATTGGGTGGTGATTGGTTATCGGAAAGTAAATGAGAACACGGTCGACCAAATGTTTTGCAGTGGGTTGGAAAGTTAAAGGAATCGTGGGAAACACAGTGATAAGGGACAAAATACAGAGATTAGGGCGAAGAGGACAGATTGGGGTGGACCGGTCATCCATGCCACTGGAGGCAATACAGCGTAAGTACTTTTGGTTGAAGGAACCAATAGGATTGGCGCAATTTGCCTTAGCTTAGAGTATGATCGGCATCCACCTCGCACGAGACAGGAAGAAACACCGATCTCGGCAGTACCGTTTAGCAATCTACAAGCATATTCCTTCATGTGGAAAGGGTATAAATGGATGACGGTAATGGAGCTATTCAGTAAGATGGTCATGGCGTACCCCGTGCGAGATGGGTCTGTAGAGGCGGTGCGAATGGGGCTCTACAAGCATGGTGTCAATTTATGGAGTTCCTTGTTGAATCTTATTCTACGGTCGGAGGAAGTTCGATAATGCGGCTTGCTGCATCTTGAAAGATATGAGAATACTGGAGGAGACGTAGCATCTCAACATTCCCGGGTACCGCAATAAATAGCCGAGGGGGAATAGAACTCTATGTCTAGTACCCTCAGCGATTACTTACGTGTATATAAAGGGTTGGAATCAGACAAAGCAATGTTCCGAGCAATCGCGGACTACAATCACTTCCCTAATTCATAGGATCTCTGGATTTATATCTTTCCATAAATGTTTAAGGGTTCTCGCATGGCAGCGAGATTACTATGGTGTGGTGACTGGATAAGGAGAAATCATAAACAACGAGAAACTATGAGCCAAGGTGAAAGAGAGGATTAAGAAAGAGAAGAGTAAGCGCGTAGCGCGGCTGAATTTTAGTGTCAAGGACATGACGAGAGCTATAGAAATAGGGACGTTGGTTTAACGTAAAGTAGGTCCCAATAGGGAAAAAAAGGTTCAGCGTTACGATCGGCCAGTCACGGTGGCAGTAATTAGGAAACATCATATCGTCACCATTGAAAGCTTAGCAGAACCGTGGAAGCAGAAGACGGTTCACATCGAAGAATTAAAACTCCCTGCAAAGGCGTCATCTCCAGGGGATGGAGTGCCTTGTGATCCCCACTGAATTGTGTAACTTTGAAAGTTAGGAGTTGTTAGGAAATGTAAGTTTTATTGTATATTTTTTCTTCGGATTTTATTAGATTTTCTTACTTCGGTCTACTATGTATATAAGATATAAGTCTTGTTTTCTTATATATTATGTTATTTTTAAGTTCATGAGGTATCTTGGTAAACTTCAGGGGTGGAGGGCGGATCCCACCTACTCATACTAGAGACATATAGAAGGAGGATAATTCTGACGATAAATTCAGTATCGAATTCGCTATCCAGTGTTGTGGCATTCGATTGATAAAAATAAGAAAACTATTTTTGAAAAAAAATTAAATATAACCATCTCGAGGAGCGTTTTAGTTTTATATGTTTTTATTAATCATTGACAGAAAAAAATAATACAATTGTATTTATCTTTCAGAGATTTTAGACTAAAAAAATAAAACTTAAAATAACTATTATAAGTGTTAATTTCATTAATTGCTAACAAACGTACTAATTTTATGACAGTAAAACCATTTGTTAAGTACTGACTGAAATTTATAGACGTGCTGATGGATTCTATCTCCATGAAATGTTTTCAACACCGTACGAATCCAATTTGATACGGCCGTTTTGTTCATTAAAAATACATTGACGTCGGTCGATTTTGATAGTACATTAACTGGCTGTCTTCCAGGGCAGTTACTTCCACCACATACTCGGGCAATGACCTGTCTGGGTCACAATTACCCTTCAGTTCACAGTTTTTCTCTCGATAGCGAGTCAATCCGGATATATATTAAATTTATTTAAGATCTATGATTTCAAAATTTTTTATTTTTGAAGTATTTCCTAAGGTAAATATAATTAACCTTGTAATAATAAAATTGGAAAGGAGTAGTATTTGAAAGAAGAGTGAGACACTGGCTGTGGAAGCCACTCATGAATAAAAATAATTTTTTTTTTATTTGAAAAAAAATCTTAAATCATTTTTGATATGCATGATAAACATATTTCAACTAGGTTAGCACTATTAAGTTTCGATTACATTGTTTTTTTCCAAGCATTAGGTGTTAACGTTTTGAGATTAAAAGTTTAGACCGTTTGTCTAATAAATGTTGTAATAGTCGGAATCGACGTCCAGTTTCCTGTCTTTTTTCCTACATTGCAAGATTTAACAAAATAAAAATAGTAGTTCTAAAGAAAAAAAATTGTAATATTATATTTAAGGATCAGTTAATATCTTATTAAAATATTTGTATTTTATATTCTATCTGAAATATAAATCCTATTTGAGTTACACATAAGGAATACCTGAAACTCAAAATAAAAAAAAGCAAATCAGCCACATATGTTTCACATTAAATTCTTTGATTCTAGCATATCAGGAAGAGAAGAGGTACATTCTACCTTGAGATTATACCGAAGTTAGTAATTTTTGGGCATGTAAGTTGTGGATACTCATGTGAGTTTCGGAGTATAATTTTGGTTCTAACCTCGTGACCTTGTGCAAAATTTCCACTCGGAGTAACTCAGAACCATCGACTTGGGTAGGGGTAGGGCTAGATGAAAGAGTGATTAATTGAATGGAAAACTCAATCTTGGAGCATTCATATTTCTTTTTAGAAATTCAGGTTACAAAACCTGAATCCATTTCAACCGGGTACTGTTAATGAGTGCTTGTTCTTTAAATACAGGCAGGGAATACCAGAGTCAAAAGGCTATATTTGTATAACAGTGGCGTTATGATTCTGAGCCTTGGGGGCTTTGCTGAAGGTTGTATGTTTAGTGAAAAAAAGCTATAAAAAATATTTTGAACTATTTAAGCGAGATCAACTACTATAGATTATATGTTGAACTGTCCACTTATACAAAGTATATGTTAAACTATTTCAGAGTGATTTAGAACTATAAACCGTACGTTAAACTGTTTTGGTGTGATGTATAGACTTTATAGTGGTATTATACTATAATATAGAGCATATGTTGAACTGTTAGGCTACTGTCTATGCTATTATTATATGTGTGTGATTAGTCTTCTTTAAATTAATTATGATTTTGGGTTTGATTATTATTTTGTGAGTATGCTTCAATTGGTGAAACGTAGACAGGTTTATTACTCTTTCCTATCTGAGATAATAACATTGCCTTGTTGCAGTTTCTTCTTACAAAAAGTTAAAATTTAATCTTCCTTAAGGGAGCTTCCCCTTTCCTTCTTATTAACCATCCCCTTTCTTCCTTTCCGAAAGTGTAATCTAAAAACAATTTCACTTAAAAGGCTAATTTCAAAATGATTGGAGTAATTGGCCCGCCTCATCATCGTTTCACCCTTTCCCTGAATAAAATACCCCTTTTCTTATCACATCGGCCCCTTCATTACACACTCGGCTAAGGGTAGGAAGGGAATAACTTATTCAGGAACAGGTAAATAGATCACCCCTCTCCCCCCCTCAAAACACTAAAACCGTTTCCCTGCCCGCACAGGAAACTACTATTGATTTACTAGACCCAGGGACGCCTGTTTTATTTTATGAAAACCACAACTTCCGTTTTTGGACCTCTAATGATTAGATTCTACTTCTTGATCTATATTCCAAAAATGGACATAGTACTAAAATGTTTTTAGTCTCGAAGAAGAAATTATAGGAAATGCATTTTGAAATTTTGGCCAAATAATCCTCTTTTCCGTCATAGCTAATTTGGTTGCTTACATCTAATATTCTGCAATGAAACTTAAATGTTTCTACTTATCAAAATTTTCTCATCACATAAAATAATAAAAAAGGTGCAATTATTACCCCACTTCTCAAGTAATGGGCTCATGTTCTTAAAATTATATTTTAACATTTTTCTTCCATTCAGAAATCATTTATTTGATAATCCTTATCCATTAAACTACCGTATTCTAGATAAGCCATGTGATGTTTCGTCGTAAAACACTGACATCAAAGAATTTTTCATCATAACATCGGGAAGAAAAGTTGAATTTCTGATCGTTACAAACTTCATCACATTAATATTAATTAACAAGACAACGGTTGCTGGGTAAAAAAAGGGGGAAAAAACCGTTGACATTTACCTAGATCCTCCTACAGCCTTCGATGTAGCTGGGAGTTATATCTAAAGGTCAGAGGGCCATTCAGCAGTTCTATATTCCCTCACTTCACCGTCTCCGCCGAATAAATTTTCTTTTGGTTAACATTATTGTCAATTGTGGTTAATATATTCAAATATACATTTTTTAATTATAATTAATTTCTATGACCGATATTGTTTTACTGATCATTGAAACTAGAATAAATTATTATTAAAGTTAATAAATACTTAATTACCAATTAGAAGTACACTTCCTATAGAAAGATCAAAATAAGTCCAGATTGCCGTTTCATTTCTTATTTTCCAAATTAAGATTATATGTTAGTGACGTAAAGGAAAAAGGGAAACTAAGATATCAAATAATGTGAAAAAAACGTTAATGATAATGTAGTTTAATTTTTTTTTTTTGTTAAAATTGCATTACACGTTCAAATATTTATCTATTAATTATGATTATACTAGAAAGGAATCCTAGTTAATATTTTTAATGTAAAACTGTGTGTTAATGCCATCAGAACAGGAAAAGTCCGAAAAAGATTTTAAACTCAGAAAATGTGAGTTTAATTAATTAAATTTTAGTTTTCTATTTTCTTAATTTTGATTTTCAACAATATAAATTTATAATTACTATACTAAATTCTTTTTTTTTTCTAATAATACAATCAAAAGTAGTGCAATTAGTACAGTTAATGGATAATAAAGTATCGGCACAAACCGGAACTTAACTATATACTAGTTAATATTACATATTATCAATGACAAGATATTTACTGCATATTTATATCGTTTGTGAAATGTTTTTAACTTGAAGTCGACTAATAAAATTTGGCTCTTTAGTTCAAGTACAATTCTTTCAAACGTACATGTTTTATTGTTTTCTCTTCATGCAAGCAAGCTAAGAGGGAAGAATTATGAGATCTTGGAATTTTTGTCAGATATTATACATTTTTTGGCACAAGTGGGAGTCATAAAAGTCTGCAATATGTAATTCAACTTCGTTAGAATATAAGTAAATAAAAATCCCGTATTTTGTAGTAAGTTGATTTCTGGATATTTTATTTATTTTTCATCAAAAAGTGAATCGAAGTTTATGGGATTCGTTGGGAGAATTTTTACGACTTGAAATTCTGAGAATTAATTGCTGGTCCAATTTAAGGCTGTCTTCATGCAACAAATGAAACGCTTAAGAGATAAAGGAGTAAAATCAATTTTTTTATTCCACGATTCTTGAAATAACCCCCAAAAAAACCGATATTTAGTTTTTCCAAACCTAATGAAAATTTTCCCTTACAATTAAAGTTAAGTAAGATGTTAAGAAATATGTCGAAACAGAAGTTTGTGTTCAATATCGATCCAAACAAAACATGGAGAGACCTAGAAACAAATATATGAACAGTTTTACTTCGGAAAAATATCCCCAATTTTCGGATACCAAGTTACCCCCTGTCAAAAAGTTGACTTAGTAAATGAAAAGACTTGGAACAACTTGATAATCACACTTAGCTGTATACTCCGAGAAGAAATTATCCAATAATTAATCTAATAATAAATAATATAATATTAACATTTTTTTTTTAACTCAGATGATTGGAGGAGAATGAAAAATAGCAGATAAGCTATGAATATCTTTTTGATGAACTAAGCACCCAAAATTCAGGAGGTCTCTTCTTTCCCTCTTAGCTTTTTTGCGCCTTTCTTCCCACGGGTGGGCCACACAAAAAGTTTGATGTCTATGGACCAATACTATCGCTTCGATGGTAATGAAAAATTCGGTATGGCCTATTTCGAAATGATAATAATTATAAATCACTTATTGTGTGCAGACAGTTAATTAATTATTATCGTTTTCAATTCTATTTAATTAATTTTCGAAACGTTGCTGTATGATATGAAATAAACTATTATAGTTTAATAAGGAAGAAATTGTGTCATTCACTAAATCCATTTTAATTTTTAAAATTTCTGTAATAAATTAACCCCACAATCTGACGATATACATGTACAATTTGTAGGGAAATAATCAGATACATAACATTTTTCCTCTGTTGTTTTTTATATACATTTGTAATGTTTTATCAATAGCATATTATTAACAGAAATTATTCGATTTTTTTTATTCTTCATTTACTGTTAATATTATGAACAGGTCTTCAATGGGTACGAGTTCCGTTCCCTGCTGGTACATAGCTTCCAATCCATTTACCTAATACGCAACGTAACAGTTTTAATTAATCGTTACCATTTGGTTAAATTTAACTGTTCCAATGTTACCGTTGACGTATTGGCCGGTCTGTTCAGACTCAGATCTGATATTCTCTTCGACCAAAAGCGGTGATAATTTCGGTCCTTCGCCTATTGTGAGGTCGGTTATTGATCTGGAGACAGGACGCGGGCGGATCTCATCATGCGGCCAACCTTACACAACTCCTCGCCGACCAGAAACAGATTCTTAGATCCGATCTTATAACGCTTTCTTTATTTCATTGCTAATGATGGTTTGTCGGGCAGAGAATGAAAGGTAATATTTGATTACGCCTGTTATTTTTTTGTCAAAACTTCAAGTTTTAGACGAAATAATTATATTTTTTATTTCTAATTTCGATAAGATGAGAATGATTTATGTTATAATAATAAATCAGAATAATGAAATAAAATAAAAACTCCTGTTATTAGCAGTTAATTCTTATTAAGTACCGAGGTTAGCTGCTTCATTATTATTTTTTTTTTTTACTTTTACTATACCTAGTTCAGTTGAATCGTAAAATATATGTATATTTCAAAAGGTAATGAATAGACTGATAATACAAATGCCGAGAGCTTCCGTGGTTGGCAGGTCAGTATAGTTGATTCCAGTTCTCTTCTTTTATTCAATAAAGTAAACTTTTTTCGCTATAATTATTATTATATCATCTTGGTTTTCTTATCAGAATAATGCTGAACTCTTATGTGTAGACATATCACTTTGTAAACATTTGCCAAACCTGGATAGTGTACTAGAATTCAATCTACCCTTGAAGTTATTTTCCCTCATCATATTTAACCAAAACACTTTTAAACAAAGCTTTCGTTAATTAAGACACTTTTTCGTTTATTTTAATTTAACTGAATCTCAATATTGTTATAAATATAACAATTTGTATTACTTATTATTGATGTATGGATTGAATAAAAAAAAGTTATACTTTTGTGTGTAAAATATTCTTAAAATTTTAATAATTCAATACTCTTGCGAAAGTTAATAAGTTAATAAAAATTTTGACGTGACAACGTCTTATAAATCATTTTGCGGGATGCAATGTTAGAAAAAGTGTCCCGTAACGGAAGTAGATTGTTTTGTTTACATTTAATACAAAACATTATTGGATAACTATAGTAACCATTTAAACATTTTACTTATATAAACTTTTATTTTTGACGTGACAACGTCTTATAAATCATGTAATATTAGCATAGAGTATACGTTGTCACGGAAATATGAGGCCTACACGGGCACGGTTTTTTTTTTTCTTCTTCTTTCTCTTCCTCCTTAACCGAAATTGGTTTTAGGCTTGTTGACATTAACGTTCTAGGCCGATTATATGATTTTTACAAGTTAGGCTATCGACTTTAATACAAGGCTGTTGAAAAATTAAGCAAATATCTTAAAATTAAAGTAATTACCTTACGAACACTCTTTCCGAGTCCGAAACGTAAATGGAAGGGTCCTATCAGGTCTGACATCGAGTATTAATACAACATAGGTTTGGCAAAACCGCTGATACCGGAATCGAGGATTTGTATTTGACCTCGTTACATCTTTCTGATTTCTTTGACACTTTTCTTGGACTAATATTTGTATTTGTCGTTCACATTAAGCAATTAAAACGATATTCAGCTTTCCAACGTCTTTTTCCATCAATGGAATTAATGTATGATACTAAAATTAGACCCAACGGTCTAATTTTAGTGGCCTATCATATAGGATTTGCAGATAAAGACGATAATGCACTTAAACCTCTACATTAAAATTAACAATTCCATAGTATTCCTATGATAGATTAGAAGTCCCATATTCTAAGGTTTTATACCCATCTTGAAACTACATTGGGTATATACGTTATCATTTTTCAAGCTAGTAGAAAGTGTAGAAAGTTTTGCGAACAATGAGGGGTCTATAACAATCTCTAATCTACATATTTCACTATCGCATTGCCTTCAGCAACTATCGCAACGAATTAATGTGCTAATGAAATGCCAGGTGATCTCTGCAGTTGTTTTATTTCTAACTTCTTTAAATGTCATTTGATTAGTTTTGAATTGATGCTCTTGTTTACACAGCTGCAATCGTTTTCGTGGATCTGATACGTCCTGTCACCCATCTCATTGAAACAATAATATACGGCTATTGACAACTCAATATAAGGAGCAATTGATATATCTATCCCCTAAATCTAAGTCACAGCGGATACCATTACGCAGTTTTTATTTCGGGATGGATTATGTGGCCACGGTTACTAGACAGTTCACACACAGATATTTATATGCATGTATATGATATACATCGACATGTATGTATAGTTTGTTATTTAATTCGGGATTAAAAAAAGGAAAACGTATAAACTTAGTTTACATGCTATTTTTAGTGGATTACAGCTACGTTTTACCTTCTCAATTTTATTTGCATAATCAAAACATTCAAGATTTTTCTTTAATTTTATATTTTATAAAATATAATAGTTTTGAGGAAACTTTACAATTTTTAATAAAAGATAAAATTGATATATTTTCAGTTGTGAGGTTTTCCTATTCTGTGAGCATTGCTTTTTTCTACATGTCTTGCACAGCAAATGTATTAATAAAATAATTATTTGAATAAATAAATACAATTTATAGGATGTAATTTATAAAATAAAAAAAAATTACAATTTAGATAGGACCTATTGGAATGAGGTGCTACGAATTAGGAAGTGGTAAACAAGATCGCTTCTCACTCCCTTGCCATTGGTTGGACGGAGACCCCTCGGCTAAATATAAACAGCTGAAGGACGTCAAAGTGTCAGCCTTCTGGATCTTGTTAGAACGCAACGAGTCTTCGTGTGAGTCGGAAATGCACTCCGTAATTTCAATTGTTCATCGACTGAATCATGAGTTAAATTTACTTTATTAAGGATTTAACGCTTCAACACCGGGAACGCGGAACTCTTTACAATGCCTTTTGTGGATTGGAATATTTCTTCGATCGGTTTTCTATCTATATTTCAGTGATTGCTCTTTTATTCTTGGAACCTCCTTCCCTTCGATCTCCCCCTCCCTCTACCTTAAGAGTTATCGAGGTTGCAGCAGCCTTCCTGGAACTAATCTTTCCTTTCTTTCGGAATCTTATAACTAAGTAGGTTGTAAGTTGTAGGTTGTTCGGACAACATTTTTGATATGCAAAACTCTATCTCAGGAACAATTAAACATATAGATGTCTACCAGCATTCAGTCTAGTTAAATATACTATAAGGTAGTTTATGAAATTTTGTCCAAAAGTTATTAATGTATTTTTTATTACCTTTTAAGACCAATATATTGATATTTTATAGTCTGGACAAATTTCTTAAAATGAGGAGTGTATAAGATGCAGAATAAAAAAAATTTTTTTGGATGAACGTCGGAAACGTTATTCAAAATATATAAATTAATGAATTAATACGTAGTAAGTGTTTTCCTTGAAAGTAAATAATAAAATTGTAAACTTTTAGCTAAACGTTAAATATTGAAGAATATGTGTGTATTTGTATATCATCTTTCTACTAAAAATATTCATAAGTTATTAGGCCTGATATATTTTCTGTAATAAGAAAAAAAAATTATGTTCTGAAATGATTTTTTCACATTATGGAAGAGAAATTGAATGCATGAATTCAAAATTTTCATTAATTTAACAATACATTTTTCTTTTTTTCAAGGAATATTCTCATTACTTTTTACTTCTGCATTCCCTTATTGGTGAGCTTTGAGGACAATTGTGCATCTAGTCCAATCCTACATACATTTCTAAATTTAACAATTTCAACGGTCCAATTACACATAGCATAGTGTATGGGCATTTAAAAAAAGTTATAATTTTAAAATTAAATATTTTAATTAAGAATTACGGCTTTTCTAATATAATATATTATCACATTAATTTCAGGGTAATGTTAAAAATTTAATATAAAAACTAATTCCTTAAATGAATGACTAAGATTAAATAAGGGGTAGTTCAGTGGTTAAGACACAGTCTTTCCACTTTGATCCTAATCCGGCCTGGTGAGTTGACTTTTTTCATTTAGTGGCGGTCCCACAAAATAAAAAACTTTTACCCCCAACCATGGTCAAGTTGTATAGGACTTCAATGGGAGTTTTGGCCGAAAAAAAAAAAAAATGATGATTATAAAAATATATTGATATTTGGGTTTTTTCCATTTATTAAGATTATTGTTATACAGTGTAATATAATCAATAAATATGTAAATGTAGAAATGCATGTGAAGGTTGATAAGATGTATTTTATTCTAATATAATTATAGGATGGGGTAGATGATTGACTATTGTTCCGATAAGTAATTAGAGTATAACTTGAAAAAATACAAAGATATAGAAAATTATTAACAATAGAATCATTTTCTCACATTTCAGTTACTTGCTAATTTCCATAGCTTTTTTTGTTGAGAGGTTCAAAAATTGTGGAAATCTTTGAATATTGATTGGATTTTGAAAAATATTTCAGAACTTTTTTTTTTTTTGATATATTTATATAATTGATAATATATTCATAATTTTTATAAACAGTACTTTATACGCTTAGCATTTCTCAGAAAATATGATGAATACATGAGGTAGAGATATTTAACCGTAGATTAATAAGTGGAGAAGATGGTCGGAGGGGGGGGGTGCTGTCAGCAAAAAAAAACTTCATTAGGGAGAGCTCGAAGCAGAGATTCTGGCTGAACTCACCAAAATAAACAGTTTAGCCAGAATCTCTGCTGCAAGCTCCCTGATGAAGACCTGAAACTCTGGTCGAAACATTGGCACGAATAAATTATTTTTTGTTTGTGTGTGTGTTTTTTTTGGTGAACGCACCCCTCCCTCTCTCCCTGACCATCTTCTCCACTGATGAATATATGATTTAACTGGATCTATTAATTGGTTATCCAAAGAAAAAAATGTCTGTTTTCATATATCGATGAATGAAAAATTGTTTTTGTTACTGTGCTTTTAGTTGAAATATTGCTTGTTTTATATTTAGCTACAGTAGTTGTTATTTATAGTAATAATTTTCTCTCTCACTTTTATTATTTTTTTTTTTTTTGGGTTCTTCATCTGTCTTTTGTTGCAGTTGTGCATGATTAGTGTGCTATGGAGTAGATTTCATACAAAGATATGATTTCTTAATTTATTGACACAAGTCATTTGTTAGGGACGAACCTCGTAAGCTGACCAACAGTTGGTTCATCTGAAGGTGCACAGAATGAACAGAATTCTTCTCATTGTAGCGAAAAAAACATCAGCAAGCTTTTCTATCCGTTGTAATGAGTACGTTAGAGCTGGTTCTGAATCAGCCTGAATACGCACTGCAGGTCTGGTGTGTACCCCAAGCTCAATTGACCAGGTAACGAGCTGCTCATTAAAATTAGGATTTTTTAATGTTGTTGTTTTCATCTTTTTTTTTTTTTACAATACATCTAATACTTACTAACAATTTTGAGCTTGAATAGCTATTATGAAAGCAATCGAGGTGTGTTTTAATTCAGTGTTCCTTCATTAAAACAAGGTTTCATGAGGCAATGCATAACAAAAGCACTAATAAAACTAAATTTTTACTACACACCATTCCATAAATGGTGTTAGTTCAGTTCTTGATAAGAATATATTGTTTCTTGACTAGCAGTTATACAAGAAGGCGAAACGGTCAGCATCTACCCTCAACAACCAGGTTTTTTCCTGAACCCATCGAAAGAGCATGTACTCACTGAGCAGGTATTGAGTACTCTCCAAGAAGTTCTTCTTTAATCTAAATTAATTTGCTCCCATGAATTAAGGCGATCCTACTTAATTGACCTATTTAAGTTTATTGTATGAAATTATAAAAATTAAAATTGATAAACTTATTAAAATGTAAATCTCATTTATAATAATTTCAAATTAAATGCATTTAGTCTCTCAAGACTAATTTTTATTATGATTTCATTGTGAATTCATGATTTGTAAGTTAGTACACAACAATTGGTTTGCTACATAATAGTATAGAGAACATAGCACATCCCACAAAATTAACTTCACACCGTTTATGGAAGTGAGTTTTGTAGTTCCTGTCTGCATTGTGTTTATTTTTTGTAATCAACAGCATGGAATGCAACACCTGACTCATTAAGATATTGTATTATTTACTGCATTTCGCAATGAACATTATATTATTGAAGATACCTGAATTTGGTGAAATATGGATAGGTTTGGAATTAATGTCATAAAATACAATTTGTATTTTTTATCGTTATATAGCCAATATGATTATGTTGCCTAAAACACAAACAACTTCTCTAGTTTCCTGTTATATATTAATATTGCATTAGATAATATTCATAAAAAAAAAAAAAATTAGTTTGGAAGGATGTTAAACACAAATTTTACAAATACAATTTGACAAATTGTATACCCGGACATTTGTAACTTTTTTGTGCTAAAAAAAGAATATTGAAATGAGGTAATTAGTTTTAGATTAATGTATTTAATGTTACGAAAAAAACTAATTTTATAAGTGTAGAGGGTACTCTGATGAGCAATAAGGTCAAGGCCTAAAGAAGTGCTCCTGCGGTACGCCCTGTGTTTGTCCTCCAGAGGAATCGCCCATGTACCTGAGTGTTATTTTTCCACGCTGCAATTCAGGGCCAATGGCGGATGCCGACGTAATTGGCCGAGCAGACAGTGAATAATGTCGGTAGGACCGGTTTTCGGTCAGACTTGTCGGATGGCCTGTCTCCGTTCTTGTCTGTTCCGATCGCTGATGATACAACTTGATGCATCTCTATAAATTGCGCCAATATCAAATGTGGAATATTTTAGATCTCTTTAGTAAATATTTTAAATTATTAGTTTCAATTCACCTTTTAAAAATGGTCTATATAAATCGAGGTCACGTTTTATCAATGAATGTGGCTTTGTTAGGACAAATATGATGTTTATGCATTGCTGTCTGTTGCTCAGATGGTTAGGCCTAGGTCTATCGATGAGATCTGGGGGTGGCGTCTATTTGAATCCGGCCTGGGGCGTTGACTTTTTTTCATTAAAAAAAAAAACTGTTAATTGTATAGAATAGAATACAATTATTTCTACTTCTCATGATTTAGGTCCTTAGCAGAATTTAAATGATTTAATAATTTAATTGATAGGAACAAAAATTTTAAAAATACAAAATTTGTACAATGGTACATCAAGTAATGAGGATGGTGCCAAAGTATGATCAGAGAAAAAGAAAATAAATTATGAAATCTTATTTTAAACTAATAAAAATAATTTATGTTTCTTAGTCATCGAGCAATTGTGGGCCGAAATGTCAGTAAAATAAATTTAACAATCATAATGCTCTTATAACTTGAATCGTTCAGTTAATTCTCTTTTTTAAAATAAATTTTTGAATTATGTATGCTAATAGTTTAAAATTTTCCTGTCTGTAGAACAAAAGTTGCCAAGTAGGGCTATAGTGAATAATTTCTGAAGACATCAAAACATTTGAAATAATAACGCTCTATCTCATTTCCTATTTCACAGTGAAGTATGATAAGCAGATTTTGTTCCCTGCTTTAACTAATTACTTTCCCAAAGGCTTTTATAACGACTACTTTTTTTTTTTTTTCAAAGAAATTTTCAACAACTTTTACTGTGATAGCTATTGTAAATATTTTGTCATTTTATCAGAACACCCTTATCCATCTTTATATAACGTAAAACGTTATCTCAATGGATTTTGCATTATTTCTTGGGCTATGGAATTTTTATAATAAATTAAAGATAAAATATATTTGAGCAATTTTTAGTAAATTGGTTAATAAACAATGATATTCCTACTTTTTTGGGGGAGAATGTGGAATTGCTTAAGGCACCAAAAAACTTATCATACTATTGTAGAAACATTCACTTGATCTTATAAATTATAGCTTCAATACTTATTTAAAATCCATTATAAGTTGTCTGGGAAATACATTGAATGTGGTGTAAACAAAGATTAACTCTAATCTAGCAATTACCTACTAGAGCGTTGTGTGAAACGAAGACAGGCAATAAACAAGTTCTCTTTGTTTAAAGAACTTCTTTGTAATTTTAGTATATACAAGTACAAGATCAAAGGAAGTGGACCCAGCAGTAGGAATATAATTAAACATCAAAGCATAAACATGCCTAACATTTAGTTACCTATAGGAACATTCGGCGAAACAGTTTTTGCAGCGGCTTCACTCGGGGTAGGGGAGGGGTAGGAAGGTTAGAGTTTTTTTCTGCCAGTTCAACACTACCAGGTGTTTTTCAAGGGATACTTCGCTTCCATTCACGTCCTCTGTTTCTAATTTTTCGTTTCTGGAATTATTATAATAAAACTGGTTATATATTATTTGCGAAAGTCGGTTAATTTTAAAATTTATTGTTAATCGCATTAGGTCATATCAACCTTTTTATTAAGAATTGAACATATATATAAAATTATTTTAGTTTCAATTTTTAAAGAAGCCACCAATTTATATAGCTAAATTTTCAAATTTACCAATATAGTCCCAAGAATAATATAAAATATCATTGAAATATACATGATTCCAGTATATATTGTAATAATTTAAAAAAATTAAAAATAAAATAAAATTGAATCTGAATAGTTTTTAAACTTTTTTCAAATATAAAAGATAACTTGGGTTCTAATTGAGAACACAAATATCAAATGGATAATAAAATTTATTCAAATTCAATAATATAAAAGACTCTTAATTTTATTATATAAAAAGAAAGAGAGAGACTCTTAATCTCAGGGCGTATGGTTACTAGACAATCAGAACAGGCATTTACAATAATTTAATTAAATTAA
>NW_027104642.1:346249-361209 GCF_000696795.3 Halyomorpha halys | reverse complement strand
AAGAATGAAATGTGACTCCCTTCACCTGGTTACCACCAACCAGGTGCCATACTACATTAATTTAAAATTTAAAGATACCTTTAAAGCCTTATCAAATATCCTATTTTCAATCTTACAAAATTTAAATATCCTATTCTCAATCTTACAAAATTTATTTTTAAGTAAAATTAGTGTTTGGGTCATATTTGGATTTAAATAAAATTGGTCAATTCCCATAAATTTTTATGATATCGGACTCTGCTTAGTGTGGCCTTGATTCTACGTACCACCATCTTGTTTTTTCGTATCACGAAGTTATTATAAACAATGAAACTTGGTTAGTTTGCTTTTTGGATAAACAAAACAATGAATATTAAAATGATACATAAAATAAAACATATTAAAACCATTTATACATCAAAATATACTATTTACTACAAAAGGAGCATATTACAATATATAAAGGAAATTCTATCATATACTTTGCCAAAACATGCCACATTATGAGATTTTTCTAAAATATTCTCATTGTTTTACAGCTAACTCGAGTTGCCTCAATAATAAGATTTTTTTAGATACATTCAGAAATTAGAGTTAAGTCGAAAAATAATAATAAATTAGAGGACATTTGAACAATCTTTTGCCTTAAATCATCTCTTCCAGTCAAGCAGAGATTTTATTAATATTGACAAATTCATAATTATGCACTATCTGAAATTATTTCTTTCGGTAATTACATTTAAAAATTAAAACGGGCATTAATTTTTTTGAAGTTTTAATTTAGTATTTGCGATCAAATTTTTCTTTTAATTAACCATCCCATGAATTCAAGATTAACAACTTCTAATTGAGATACCGTCAAAAAAGTTTGCTTTGTAACCGATTATGGATTTTTTTTATTATTCTTTTTAAGAGGGCCAGAAATACCATGTGACCCATGAATATTTTTGTTGGCACACACCAATCGGAAAGTATACTCTTCCCCTTTCCTCCCAACCTTTTCGCTTCTTTCATTACTACTGGTGGGCCACACTTAGAAACTGGAAACTTTTGACATTATTGGACGTCCATTAAATAGTAAATGGACCCCAATAGATGGACCCATTTTCGATATAACCCCCTTTTTTTTTTATTGCAGAAATTTGTAAATTTAGCTTCACCATTCATAAATTCAAAAAATAATAACAAATTAACGAAACTAAATTATATTTTAACTAAAATTCTCTTTGATATTTTACCCACTAGTTATGAAAATGTCACAATTTAATGTTAGGGGACGGGAGGTAAAAACTATAAATGTAAATCTGGTTATTTTCATTTCCTCGAAATTCGAGTAATTGAGTCGACAGTGTAATGTTCATAATAAACTTAAGTTGGTAAATTTACCAGATAAATTATTCAATTCCTAAAATTAATTCGTTTCATTGCCTACATAAGAACTTGTAAGAGGGTATGTACCGAAAGGTTTCAATTGTCGGGGACTCGAAGCCTAAAGATATCTGAAGGAAGGGAAGCTGTAGTGTGGGGTGGGGGTAGGGAATACGTGTGGGGAGGGCACCCCTGATATCGACCCAGGTCCATCTCTTCATTGAGGCAACCCCCGCCTGTAAACAAACACCACAGCATACACCCTCTCCTCCCCCTCCCCCTCTTCCTCCTCAATAAGTCGCTTGAATTACTGTAATTGGTGACAGTGACAGTAGAACTGTATGATCCTCGTCTCAACGACTTGCTCTTCTTCCTGGCTCATTTCATTTCAAGTGTTAGAGGCTTCATCAGCTTTTGAGGACTGTGTAATTAATCCTTGTCTCTATCTCCTCTCTCTCTATGAATGCGTTGAAAATAGTGGAGGATTTTCTGACCACACTTCCCTTTGTGGTCTAATTCTGAATCCTTCTTGTGTACCTATTTATGATAAACAAGTGGAAAATTAGTATTTAACACAAGTATGAGGTAAATCTCACATTGTAAGGAAGAAATGAAGTCAAAAAATTAATTAACGTTCAGATCGACCACGTAAGGCAGATGGATTGCCTAGTTAATTTTCAAATTTCGAAGTGAAGGCAAGTTATTCGTTCATATTGTATTTTCCATTTTTACTTTCGCTTACCTATATTTGGAATACAGTAAGGGAAAGTATTGTGGGGAAAGTAAAATTTTGAATTCGAGGTTTCGATGGCAATACATGTTTTGAGTCCAATCCAAAAAATCTAGTCCTGCAAAATCGTCTGTGTATATCTATAAGCAATCTAGCTCAAATGCCTGCGATGTGACTTTTTCGATAAAATTAACTGACAGGAAATGCTAATTTTTAGAATCAATTTTAGACATTTTTTACAATTTTACCGAAAACGGCTCAAACAATTTTGATCAAACTCGCCATTTTAATGTATAATAAAATGATCTTTAATATCAGCCAGGTCTTATCCTCATTAAAATGGTCTGACAGGGCTTAAATTACGAATTTTTAAAAAATCTTCCTGTAAAACACCTTTAATTTTTTTGAATGGAATCTGAGAAGAATTGATATATTATTGAAATTAAAAGCATGGTTCAGGTTTAAAGCATGTTCTGACAATTTAGGGGCAAATGGGTTACAGGAGTTGAAAGAAGTTTTGAGCTAGGAAATGCGGTTCTTAAGTTGATTCTTAATTTCACAGATATAGAAGGACATGGGGTAGAACAAGGTATCCGGTAAACTACATTGGAACGGTACTGAGACAGAAGTGGAGTGTGTTGAGAAGAGTTGAAAACAGGAGGAACTGGAGTAATACGATTAATGTAAGCATCAAGTAGTTTGTTTGTCACTTTATGAGGGACATTGTTAAATAGGATCTGTTAAATACGTTGTATGTTTTTCTAGTGATATTGAGGGTCAGAAAGAGAAAATAATCGGTGAATAAGGTTCAACATTGATAATTTGGATATAAGGGGATTTTGGTATGGGCGGGTTTGGTATATCAATCAGTGAATAGGGAGTCATTGGGATTTCTGAGAAAAGTAGGTCAAGAAAAGGGAGAGAACTGTCAAATTCACCTTTAACAGTAAACCGAAGACGAGAGTGGTAGGAGTTAAAGGCTGATAGAATTTCGGGGATTCTGTCAGGATTAAGGACAAGGAAGAGATCGTCCACGTACTTCTTAATGAAAATTACGTCTTGTGAGAATAGAGGTATCATAAAGTCGAGAAGGTCATTAAGAACAATATTAAAGATATCTGGAGCAAGGCAGTTCCCCATCTAACAAGTCTGTTAATTTGGTGGTAAAATTTATCATGAAACGTCAAGTAACCGGAATTACAAAGTTCTAAAGCAGAAAGAAATGAGGTGAGGTTAACCGTGGTATGAGGTTGAATTATAGTTCAGTTCTTCTCAACAATATGAAGGGCTTCGTCAATGGGGATGTTAGTAAAAAGGCTTTCAGCATCATAGGAGGTTAAGATAAAGTTGTCAGGTATGTCGAAGGATTGTAATAGTTCTTTAAGTTGGAAACAATTACGGACATCATAAGAGTTATTATGGCTAAGGATTTGAAGGGCAGGAAGAAGAAATTTACTGAGTTTAGTAGAGGGAGCGTTGATATTAGAAATGATGCGGCGAAAGGGGTTACCAGGTTTATGGATTTTAGGGAGTCCGTATAAGCGGGGGGCTGAAGAATTATAAGAATTGAGGTTAAGGTAGGTGGGGCGGTTAATCTGATTGGTTTCAAGAAGGTTCCTTAGGAGTAGATTGAATTGGAGCATAAGTGAGCGGGTTGGGTCTCGAGTGGTTGGTTTGTAAGTAGTTATGTCAGACAGAAGGATGTGAATTTTGTCAACATATTCAGATTTGTCCATAACCGCAGTCCAGTTACCTATGTCAGCTTTAGTGACAATAAGTTGGTCGTTAGATTTGAGAAAGGAGCGGGTGAAAGAAACATATTAAAAAATAAGGGAGAAAGAATTGAAGAAAGGAGTGGGGGTTGTTGGAGGTGGTTGGAAATTATGTTATAAATGCGCATACGAGAAAGCTCCCTGTCTTCATCAGAAGTACTAAAAAGGTCGTTTTTGATATTTGAGAAGGTATAAGGTGTGAAACATTTGAAGGAGGTGTAGAGAAATTTGGCCCTAAATTTAGAATATTGACGAAATTGGGGGGGGGGGATGTTGGTGGAAGATATGTTATGGACCCATTTGTCAATACCTTTAGAATAGATGTTATTATTTAAAGAATATTGATAAATATTATCAAATTTGGAAATTAGGGAACGTTTTTTATTTAATTTGATAGATAAACCGATTATTTGAATGCAGGAAGTTATTGAGGAGGGACATGAATGTGAAATAGATGAATAAATCTATTTCAAATAGATTTACATTTATTTGAAAGAGATAACGATTTCTCATAGTTAGCAGTAATAAGCAATGAATGAATAAAAACTATTTTTAAAAAATCTGAATAACTATAGAAGAAAAACGAAAAAATATTGACAGGTTCTAGTAAAAAAAAAAATTGAGACAACCCGATTTTTCCCGATTACAAGTATATGTTAACGACTACGTTATATTTTATATAGTATTGGCAGGATAAAAGTTGAAATTTTTTATTTCCACCTGAATAACTCTGAGTACGTATTTTTATATTTTAAGTTTTAAGACTTAATGAAAAAAATCCCCTTTCTCGTCTTAGATTTTTTTTTTTTTTTTTAATGTCACAAATAAATACCACAGGAAATCAGCCAAGATTGAGAAACAAATTAAAAACTCTATTTTATTTCGATAATAATTCCTCATATTTTTTAATTAAATACAGATAAAACCGGTCTTCGAGAAAAAAGTGTTGTCTAATTTCTTCTAAGTAAAATTAAAACAATAATTAATAAAATCTATGTAAATGAAGCTATAACAACCCCCTCCCCCCTGTTTCTATATTTCAAGCAAGATAAAGAGAAAAAACAAGATTTTTTTTCTAATCACTGATTCCCCAGAAGAAGTTTAAAAAATCCCGTTAATATTTTTTTACTGAATAACCTGTCTCAAGGCTTATTTATCATTTCATTTTCCTCCAAGGTTAATCTGTTTTTTTTCTTTTAAAGCAAGCATTTTAAACTCAAAGTAGTAAAAAAATTTATGTGATGTTGACACTTTTTTTTAGTTTATGTTGAAAGTAAGATAAACTAAACATTTTTTTTTACTTCGGAGTTCCATTGATTATAGGACGTAATAACGCTTTAATCAATTACACAGTGGTTTATTTCCACTTTCACTTACCTATATATGGAATATATGATAGGTAAGGGAAAGTAATGCGGTCTTACTAAATTTCAAATTCGAGATTTCGGGATTTGATCGAGTCTGGCATCTGCTGACTGCTATACAAGATCCGTAAATTCCTTCCCCTACATATTTCACCATTACCCATTATTATCTTTCTGACAGATTATTTCAAGTAAATCACAACAGCGCTTATTCATCCCTCTTTCCTCGGTCTGCTGGTGTACCTCAGGGTAGTATTTACGATTTTAAATAAACTCGGCATGTCAATGTATAATTAAGTAATATTTAATATCAGCTAGGTCTTATTCTCATTAAAATAGTCTGGCATGGCTTTAATAACGAATTTTAAAAACAATTGCCCCGAAAGTAATTTTTTTGTTTATTTGAAATAAATAATCCCTTCTTATTGTTGGCTATAATAAACAATGGATGAATATTGTAAAAAAAATATGAGTAACTGAAGGAGAAAGAGGGAAAATTATAGACAGGTTCGAATTGGTAAATGAGACTTTCCGATCTCTCCAGATTGCAAAGGTATGTTTTAAAACTTGTTTAGACTTTTTTATACTATATTCTTGGCAGGAAAACAGTTAATATTCGCTATTTCCATCTCAAGAACCCTAAATAGGTATTTTTACAACAAAATAAAGATAAAAAGTTTGTTTAAAATTTCCCCCCTTTCTCGTCTTAGATTTTTTTTCTCGAAAATTACAAAAAAAAAAGATAACTTTAACACGAGTTCACCTAACTATATAATAGTTTAAAATGATTACTAATTATTAATTAATAATTTTTTGTTTTAATTAGTTCCTTATTTTTCGATTTTTGGAATCGTTTGGTGGTCTCTTTATTCACGTAGCTTCTCAATTATTCCAAAGAGTTGAACCGTACAATATAACTGTCTTCATAATGTCGATTAAGTTCAGTCAATTGTTGTAATGACAATTTTATGAAAATATCACTTGATACGAAACATACATTATAATGTTTCTGCTGAGGTCATGATACAAACTAGATTAAAGTGTTTCAGAGGACCTCACCAACATTCTAGGAAACTTCTTTTTATTTAAAGTTTAATTTAAAATCGTTAATAGTTTCTAATTGTACATAAAATTCTTACGAAAATGTATCAAAATGCTTGAAATGAAATAAAAATCAATCTTTATTCTGTGAAACTTTGAATGAATTACACAATATTTATATAAAATACAATATGAACAAAAATACATATTTGTCCATGCTTATATTGTTTTCTATTATTCACGATAAGTTCACGAAAGTTTGATAGTCTAGAAGATGGATGTATAGTTAGTGTTAAGGAGGATGCTAAGTGCTAAGGAGTTTCAAAATAAGGTAGCTGGATTTTGTAGAAGAGGCAGTTCTATGGGTAGGGATATAAATATCGTTAGGTTGGTATCTTGTGTTTAATAGGTGAATGTAAGGTTTTTTGGATATTAGGGATTCAAACATAAATGTGCCAAGGAGATATTGTCTCCAGACACTGGGATAGAGCCAGCTTTGGAATAGTAATGAGAGTTATGAGAACGCCTGGGAATACCGAAAATGAATCTTATAAAGGAGTTCATTAGTCTTTCTAGTCTCATTTCCTGTTCAATGGATAGTCCCCCTTACACTAGGCATCCGTAATCGCAATGTGGGAGAATAATGAAGAATACTAGAAGGTGACGGGTACTTCGAGGAAATGAAGCAGGAGATCTAAGGAGCTGTTTAAGGATTGAGATGGCTTTTCGTATTATTTGAGAAATGTGACTCCATGGTTTTTTATGTTGTTATGAAACTTGAAGCTGTGTTGTTGAGGTATAATGTTGGTTAGTAACGGATGCTTCGTATCCAAGGTTTAAAATAAACTTTAATTTTGTTATTTTTTATTTCTACAGTATAATAAAGCATTTTGACCGTGTTTGGATTCATTTTTATTGGAGTTTTATGAAGACTTAAAGAAAAAAAATTAAAAGTTTTAAAATTGAGCTTAAAATAAGAAAACTTGAAATAGTGTGGGACGGTGACAGTAGGCGAATCCTTTTTGCAGGTATAGAGGCTAGGTTAGGTCATCTTTACCAGGGGTGGTCCCTTTATCGTTTAAGTATTATGCCTCAGTGGGTAGACTATAATAAAATGAATTAAAAGTTAGCAATTGCTCTCTCGAATTATCTTCAAATTTATTTCATTTCCCTTTCCCAGTTCCTTCTTAGGTATTATGTCCTTCCAGCCTCTGAACTACTTGAGAAGAAATACCACCTATTCGGTGGATGGTTTATTGTAAAGATTTGTGGTTAATTCCTGTACACACGTTATGACAAAGGACATGTTCCACTTTATCGAATGTCAACTCATCAAAGCCCCCTTTATCTTCAATCTCTATTGTTGCTTTGATATTGATCAGTTGAGCCGTGTTGAGTAGTTCTCAAAATTGGGGCAGTGTTTGCCAGCATTATAACATATTTAAAAGCCGCCAAGATATCTGAAGCCTCTTGTGTTTGTAATAATGTTTAAAATTATTGTTTAAATAATATATTTCAGTTGCTAAAATATTCCCCATGCTTGGTATCTTATTTAGAAGTATGAAAGATAATTTTTTAAACATTGACCATATTCCGTTAACTTTTAAATTAAACAAAAAAAAAAAAAAAACAACAAAATGGAACTAAATCTAAAAATAGAGACATCAGACTGGAGTAATTAGTTTGTTACAAATTTATCAACGTTTTCCAATCCTAATTAAGGCGAAAATCTACTAATAACTTGTCTTGAAAATTAATTAATTAATAAAATTTGAAATTTAATTTAATTGGTTCACAATGAAAGGATTCATGATTTCGTTTTTGATAAATATTACTGCTAACCCCTAAAAAAAAGTTTAAAAAATAACCAAGTATTCACTTTGTGGTTTTTAATTTTATTCTAATAGTATACAATATCAGTTTCGAAAATAAAAGTTGGAAATACTTAAGACTGCACTTACAACAAATTTAAATAATTTTTGCTCGAACACGGTAATAATTGGGTTGTAGAAAAAAAAGGTTAAATTAATTAATTAAAACATCAAATTTATTAAATTAACAATTTTTTTTTAAAATTAAAATGCTACAGATACCATCTTAGACAAAGTCCATTACCCGAAATCTGTTATTGATGATTTAGATATATTTGTGATAAATCCAATGAATAAATTTCTCTCTCTTTCTTTCTTTTTTTTTTTTTTAATTTTTTGTGTGTGGTTTCATTTTTTTTTCGCAAATAGTCGAGAATGACTAAAATAATATAACGTAAAGTAATAAGAATATTAAATTAATAATATGTGTGTAACAAAGCAAAATAAGTATGATTTTATTGGAGACAATTGATTTTATTAAGAACTATAATATATAAGTGTTTTTAATAATTTATTACCTTAGCAATAAGAATCATTGGGTTTCCAATGGTTCTATTTCCATAAAAATCGCCTTCAACATCACATTTGATAATTAAATGCCCTTTTTTTAACTACATAAAAACAAATATTTCTGCCATGACAAACATTTCTTTATGGAGAAGGCCAATAAAATTAATTTTTTTTTTTAAATGTATCAATTTCTGTTTCAGGTAAGTGAATAAGGGATCCAATATTTAAAAAGATTCAATTGAACTTTATATTACGGTAAGAATTGAAAGAATAATTTAACTAACACTAAAGTAAGTGGGCTCGGTGTTAATAAAACTTTTTTTATTAACCCAATGAGTGTTCCAATGTATAGACTAACAGCATTTTTTTATTTATTTTACTCATCCGATACTCTTCTACAAATGGAGTCTGGATAATTGGATTGCCACGTTCCATGATTTTCAACCCAAGCCTCCAAGGTCATGATGTCTTATGTTCATGAGGAGCTTCACTCTTTCCAAGAAATGTGCTACTGGTAGCGTAGAAGCGTTATATTACAGTCGCTCCTATAGTTCTGTATTCACAACATTAATAAATAACACTTCCAAATACCCATACCACGTAACGTTATTTAAACAAAGTTACATTCTACAGTAACAGTTTTCTCCGTCTGACGTGCAGAAAACAACTTCTTTGTGATTCATTCGACGGTTTTATATTTTATTCAATACTGTTGTTATTAACCTCTTAAAAATAAATAGTAAAAATATTTCGTCAAATAATATTTCATTCATTATTCAGATTCATTGAAAAAAAAATGTTTGTAGTAAATCAAATTTATCCTTTTTGTTGTAAAATGTAATATAAAATATATACAAACACATATAACTACACTTAGTGTCATTCTTATGTTTTTATTAAAAGCATCAAATTGTAATATCTATTTAAATAAATATTTTTATTTTATGATTTTTGACCAATATGGTTCATCGATTTTGGAATCGAAAATGATGAAATTACTATTTTTGTCAAAAATCAAAACTCAAAAATGTATACTATAAACGTGGACGGTAAAATATTTTTTATAGTTTATCTAAATATAACATAATAAATTATTTTATAAACCACTTTTTTAGATTCGTGGATAGCTTATAAATGTTTACGAATTACTTAAAACGTGCAAGTTAAGTTATATCTCAGAAGAGAAAAGAAAAAAAAAATTGAACAATTTTCCTACTTTCTGTCTGTCTGGACCTTAGCCAAAAAAGTGAACTTATTGTAGGTGAAGGTTCAAATACGAATAATGAAAGTATATTCCATTCTAGGTAAAAAGAGCCTTGTATGCAATTTCAAAGCCGGTGTTTCCAAAATGGGAGTAAATTTTTGAATTCAATGTGATTATTGAAAAAGTTAATTATTTAAAAAAAAAGTGTTAAAACTTTAATAATTTTTTTTAGGAATTTAGACCCTCTTTATTCATTATGTCATCCGAACACCAATAATCAAACATTTAAACAAAAATAAAGGAAACCAGGAAGATAGAGCAATATAAAATGATCTAGTTGATAAAAAATATATATATATAAGAAAACGTGGAAACTAGATTAATGACGGATTATTTTCAAGGATTTTTTATGAACGAGGAGAAAAGCAATAAAAGTAATAATAATAAAAATAAAATAGATAAACAATTACTGTGACATTTTCAAAAATTAAAATAAATTCAATATCGGGAAAGAATTTATATCTTTTCAAAGTGGAGTAAATGTGCTGTAAGTTGAGCACTTATTCAGCAGTTTCTAAGATAATGTTTTCTTCAAAAACCCAAATTTTTATGAAATAAAGTAAAATCGACGTTTTCAATTTTTTAAAAAAAATTTATTTGGGCTATATTCATGGAAACTGAAATGTAGGAATTTCGTTCCTACATGAAATCTCACAATATTGATTTACCACCTTGAGATGAAATTAGTTCATTTTAAAATACATTTTTCTTGATTATTCAGGATAGTAATCCCCTTACTACATGTATCTTATATTGGTAAGTTGGTTGCTAATTGACATCGTTTTTTAAAATTTGTAACTGGTTTGAGATTTAACTTTAACTGGTTTAAGATTTGTAACACAGTTGCTAGCCTACCTTCTACGCCACAACCCCTGATGAAGACCTGAAACTCAGGTCGAAACGTCGGCATAAAATAAATAAATATGGTTTTGTTTAACTTCTCCAATAATTATTTAAAATAAAATTGCTACTTTATAGAATTGATTTTCCTGATACTCGCTTTTATCGAAAAAGTTGCTATGAAATTGCAAACATACCATTAGTGTTGTTGCACACGAATCTGGATCCATCACTTTGTCCAGATTGTGATGGAACGGCATTGATAATTGAATTGAATCCGATCATGCCGACTCTATACAATGTTACTCCAAGTTATGTATATAAATTTCTGTCAGTACCCTCACGATTGGCCCTTAAACTGTTATTTATTTATGTTCCCCAAAATTTTATATTTAGAGCTGGATTCTTATCAGGAGGTGTAGTTTTTGTTTCTTTTATATTGTTCAATATGCAGTGACTTTTTTTTCCATTTTGCTGTGAGGAATGTAGATAGCCCAGCTTAAGTGTGTTGTTATTGGTTTGCATAAATAATTTTTAAAAACCAGGATTTTAGATTTTGTAAAATAACAGCGATATATGTAACTCTGTATTGTAGTGGCTAACTCTGTACGCATGTTGCCCCAATATCAAATAAAAATATATTATATATTGCCAACATATGTCCACCTTAAACATGAAATTTCAGTTTCGTTTTTGAGCTATGCTGTTCACACACAGACCGTTTTTGGGGGAACATGTTAGTTGGAATCAGGTGTCATCAGAACGTATATTTCCGTCGAAAATCGAAATTTCAAAAATTATGGACCATCGCATTCCTTGCTCACTACATATTTCATGTATATATAAGTGTAAGTAAAAAAAAGTTGATATTGTAAATAATTAAATATGGCACCCTAAACTTGTCGTTAAATCGCGTATTATATTAAAATAAAATTATTAGCAACATCATGGACATACATAATCACCATTAAAAGGATGACCAATATGTTTCAATTTCCCATATTGTTGTAATGTACGCCAACCATGATCGCTTCAGAGGATCCAGATTATGCGACCTGGAATCTACATTGTTAACTGGAAGCTCCCTCCCTCCCCCTCCCCCCGCCGTTGGGGTTTTGAAGAATGTAATTAGGTTGTCGTCGGGGGTTGCGGGAATTTGGGTCGGAGGGTTGTGTCGGACTAGGGTCAGCCGGTTGCCGAGTAGGACAAGGTAAAACTCAAGGTCTCTTAGCCAAGGTAACTGTCTCTATGCTTTGCCCAATAATTCAATGGTGCATCTTCAATCTGTAAGTAGCTTTAAAAAAAAAATAGATAAATAATATTTTAGATCACGAGTAATTTATGCCTTATGTTTATAAGATATATTTATGCCTTATGTTTATAAGATATATTTATCCCTTAACTTATGTTGATAATTTGGTTGAAATAAAAAACCTATTCTTCCAACGAATGTTCCATAACCATTGAATACTATAAAACGCTTGTTCTAGCCTTACCATAACAATGGCTGTGCACCACATTTTAAGTTTTTTATTTTATATTCTGTTTTATAGAAGAGATATTGAAAATTTGGCTATAAAAATACTGGACATATTTTATTCAAAAATTGGTTGCAAGAGCGCCCAGATTAGGGAATTTGAAGTTGAAAAAACTGCTGATTAACGTTTTAAGACAAAAATGCTGTGTTTTGGCAAAACACTAATCATGAGCTGTCTTACGCGATATTTCAAATAGAAATTTTGATTCTTCTGTATTAAATAATTCTTACTACAAGACATGGCTTAGCAAACAGTTTTTGTTTAAATTATTTTTAAAAAAAATTCTCAATGGCATCACGCGGACCCTACGAGTAAACGATACTCCACATTCTGCAGTACCTTCTTCTGAGATCTTCATCTTCCACTTATTACGGATAGACTCTTCTTTCGAAGTGGAGTTTCTTATTGATCAATAAAAAAATTCACATTAACTTGACTGTGTTCACTTATTATGGGATCACTGATTATAAATTAAAATATGTCTATTCAATGCAAATTAACAGTGGATTTAAAATTTTAAATGGATTCGATTTCGTAACTAACGGATGAACGGATGTATAGATAAGTAAAAATAATAATCTTTCCTTTGTACTACTGATGGAACTAAAACATTGACAAAATAAAATTTAAACCTCACAAAACCTCTCACCTGCAACACCCCCAATTAAAGCGCATGTATATCATCCTTCCCCCCTGCCTCTCCCTAATTTTTGAGCACTCTGAAAAGAAAATATTCTCATCTCCTGTTTTTAATTGGTCATTGATCATACTGAAAAAAACGGATGTAATTGTGGATGTGTATTGTACCGATAGTTTTCAAACGTATAACAAAAGGAATTTAATATATTGGATCCTACATTTTTATCTTCTAGATTATGATATTGGTATCACTACTTGTATTTTAGAATCAATAGTAACATTTATTTTGAAATTAATACTAATATCATTATTGGAATCTATACTAATATCGATATTGGCATTGATAGTAATATCTATATTGAAATCGATTGTAATATCTATATTGGAATTGATAGTAATAACTATTTTTGAATCTATAGTAATTTCTACACTAAAATCTATATCACTATCTATACAGGAATCGATATAGGAATACATACTACTAAATTTCAGTACTTTTCTATTAAATTGAGTACATTAACGATTTTCTGATGTTTGTATATTTAAAATATGTTTTCCAAATCAATGTTTAACTTATCTTAGTCACAATTCTGAAATTCAAGTTAAAAATATGTCTTATTTTTGATAAGATATCGATATTTTTTCAACCGCACTGATGACTGATGACAGGTCACATTTAATTTCCCTGATTTTGCATATTAGTTTTGAATTTTAATTAGTGATCGAAAATTCAGTTTTCATATTTTTAGATGTTCATTTTTGAAAATTATTATTCCAATTTATATGAGATTTTTTTTCATTATTCATTGATTTCATTATCTTGCTTTTAATTATTACGTAATAATTTTGATTATGACCATTGTATGTAAATATTACTTCCTAAATATTTGCATTCATTTTTTATTTATTTGTCTTTGTTTTGTATATTTGAAAATAAATTCTGTGCATAAAATATTTATTATTTACACGTTGACAGATTTTTCTCACATTATTTCTCATTCAATTAGGTATATTATACCCCATTTCTAAAAAAATATAAAAATTACTCTATTACTCAAAATATCGTTAAAACCGACAAATGTGTATTTAGAAAAAACTTTTTAAAATTACGTAATATGTATGGAGGCTAAAAAATTTACAATGTCAAAAATTCTTTTATCAATTTGGTACAAAAATGTCACACTATATCTTACAACTATTATTAATATCGATGGCTTCCTCACATTGGTGCTAAGTACTAGGAAAATTACAACTTTTCAATTAATTGTAAAAAAAAAAATTGTAAATTTCCTAGAACTTAGCAGAAGATCCAAGAATTTACTTGAGGGTGTAATTTTATTATAATAATTTTTTTCTAAATATCTATTTATCGGTTTTAATGATATTTGGAGTAATAAAGCATTTTTTTTCATGCTTTTATAGAAATGGGGTATTATATACCTAATTGAAAGAGAAGTAATGTGGGGAAAATCTGTCTTCAATCTGTAAATAATATATATTATATGCACAGAATTTATTTTCA
Organism: Halyomorpha halys; assembly: GCF_000696795.3. Classification (NCBI taxonomy): domain Eukaryota; kingdom Metazoa; phylum Arthropoda; class Insecta; order Hemiptera; family Pentatomidae; genus Halyomorpha; species Halyomorpha halys. The sequence continues at coordinate 346,771 of NW_027104642.1, read as the reverse complement.
AATGTTAGCCTCAAATTCAGGAGGAATTTTCATTATTCCAGGCCTTATTAAATTGTTAGTAGAACCTAATTACTGGCATAATTGAAATATTGTACCAAAAACCTAATTAATCCCCTAATTAAAATTTCTTTAACAATTTTCACAAAACCAATCAACATTTTAATTTTTATAAACGAGATAATTCGAAGTATTGTTAACAAGCGTGTTAATTAATTATTCCGTTTATAATTATTTGCAGAAGGAGGGGGATGGGGAGGCAGATACAAGAGATTCGGCCTGGAATTTAATCAAGCGAACCTTTTATCTTGTCCCCTAATCATCACCATCATCACCCCTTCCATTCTCTGAATTCTCCAGACTTTAATTTTTAAGAGAATCTCGAATGATGCTTCTAATATTATTTAATAATGTTAATTGTTTTAAAGAACTAAGGGTTTATAAGGAGAGAAGGGGATGATATTCTTATTACATCACATAAATTCTCTCCCTCTCCACCTCCCTCTCTCCCCCTCCCTCTCACCC
>NW_027104642.1:344286-346199 GCF_000696795.3 Halyomorpha halys | reverse complement strand
CTCTCTCTCTCTCTCTCTCTCTCTCTCTCTCTCTCACTTGCTCTCCCTCTCCCCCTCCCTCCCTCCCTCATTGTTGTGTTGAGGCGTCCTGAAGGATTGCTTCGAGTCACATCTCCCACTCATCTTAAACTGACCAGTTTCTGCGAGCAGTTCACTGTTAGTTCTTTTCCTACACGTGTCAAGGCTCTGAAACCAAATCGCTCCAGTAATTCTATGATTTCAGTTTTCTGGATAGACAGAAAAAGTCCCCCCTCAGGCTTGTTATGTGTATAATCATTGAGTAAACACGAATGTTTTCAAAAAATATGTTTATCCAATCACTTACACAATACAATGCAGTAGGTTATACTAATAGAATTTTAACAATAAGTCTTACGAATCAAAGAACGAAAAATCGAATCAATGAATCAGTTCCTCTGAATGAAAGAATTTTTTTCTCAAATCATTCACGAATGATGGGTCTCTTGAAGTCGGTCGATTCTGTTTTCTGGTGGATCGAAAATGTTCGTGTGGGGGATCATATTTAGGGGGAGGGTTATATTCAATTACTAAAATTAATCAAATTGTCCAACCAAGTCTCTATAATTTGAAACGTGGTAAAGTGGGCATTTAAACACAATATGATAAAGTGTTTCATTCTTTTTTCTATTGCATATTTTATACAATTGTTGTAAATTAATTTTGATAATTGAAAAAAGAAAAAGGTAACAAATAATATTTAGTTCGATAATTTTATTATAGCATAGAAAACTAGAATTGCTAATAATAAGTTTCCATGGCCTTTATGAAAAGGACAGTATTCTGTGAATCACAGTTTAATAAAGGGTCTCTTTACTTCAGTAAAATGTTCTTTCGTAATAAAAAGAATAATAATAATAATAATTCCGATATATATTGGTTTAAAGATAAAAAAAAGTTATTACTGGATGAGGATTAATTAATACCCCACCACTTAGATTATTGAGGAATTTCATTTTCAAAATTTTTATTTATTGATAAATATTACAATCTACTAATGTCTTGGGCAGTATAGTGAGTGATATTATTGATTAGTTCGTACCAAATGTATTAAACACAAACGCAAATCTATGAGTTTATAAAAAATATATATATGTTAAATGGGTAAAATTAAAAATTAAGAAGAGCTTTTTCCCCTAATATTAATTCTCAAGTCTCAATAGCAGTGACCTGTCTGGGAGAGAAGCGCTGGGATCTCTTGAAGCCTTCTACACTGCTAAGGTTTTTGGTTCGGAGTTCCCCAAGCAGAATTTAAATATTGTCTATATTTTCTAATATTCATTCATAGTTATGATTCAAATTTGTATTTATTCATGATAGTAGTTTCTTTTATTTATATATTTCTTTATTTTTAATTCAGTAAGTACTATTGGTATCATTTACTTTTTTCCTCCTTTTGTTCTTCTAATTCGGCATATATTGTGTACATGAATATTTGAACAATAATACTTTATGCCCTTAGGTTGTGTCAGATAGTATTAATTCTCTTCAGTTAAATAAAATAAATAAATTTTTTAAAAATACCAATTCTGAAGTAATACAATGAATATAATATTTGCCTACACTATTTGTGTACTGGCTTGCATCCAGTGAACCTTTTTTAAGAAGATCCAGGTTGATTAACTTTAACAAAGCTGCACCGACCGGTTCATTTGACCTTAAAGGGAACCCAGTGAAAAATAAAGCTGCAAATCGCCTTGCCTTTAACAGCCCAGGGTGCACATTGGATCCAGTCAATGGAACATCCTTCTTCCACATTTTAATTTTATTCAAGAGAAAAAATTTACTATCTTAAACTGAATGTTCATTTAGTTATTTTCCATACGATTAGATAAGTTTAGAGTAATACATATATTTTGATATGTATATGTTACATGTATATTTTGACATATATA
>NW_027104642.1:338712-344231 GCF_000696795.3 Halyomorpha halys | reverse complement strand
TATATATGTCAAAAAAGAGAAGAAGGAATAAGATCTAACACGGTTGAACTGCTGTAACATACTGGTTTTATTTTCCGATCCCTCTAAAACAGAAATAAAAAGTGAAATTAATAAGTGCATTACTGTGAAAAAGAAATTAATTCGTGTTGGGTCTTACCTTTTACTACCTTTGGTATTTTAAGGTTACCTGTTACTGGTTTTATTGGGTTCGGTACATCTCTTTATATACATTCGATCAGCTGATCTCCTCAGTCAGCTGACATAGAAGTAACAGCTGACTAAGGCTGTAACTTATATATGTGTGTGTGTTATTTATTAAAATATATTAACCATAGAACGGATGAGTGCATATTTAACTAAAATTAAAGGACAAGATGGCAAAATGCATTTAATAAGTTTTAACTACTAAATTATTCTATAACTGAAATATTTTTTTATTTATATTACCATTTCTAATATTTTATTATTATTTACTTCTTATCATTTTTTGGGTAGTATAAGTATGAATGAGAAATACAATGTAAAAGATTAAAATGCTATTTATTATTTATTTTTTTTTTAAATTGACAGATCCAACATGCGTGAAAATGGCTACGTAGTACATAAACAAATATGTGAACAATTTGACTAAGCCTATTTATTATATTGCTTTAAGGACTATTTTAAAAATTATTCCTGACAGTATTAAATAAAAGGATCATTTATATATATATATATATATATGTACTATAAAAATCATATTATTGGACCGGACTTACAAGGTATCACAGCTTTAGTGATGATTTATAAATAATTCAATTGCACCCTTTATTTTAACCCCTGATTAACTGAAACCTGTGTGTAACGCACTAAATCTTCTTCTCTGTTTGTGTCCGTTATATATTTTCGTCGCTCTATTGGATTCAAACTTTTCTCTTACGAATATCGACCCTCGACAACATTTATTCATTTATTGTTACTTGCCTATAAAATCCCAATTTCGTATACTTCAGAGATATATGTACAGTTTACACAGTTTGAAGTTGTTTCCCAAATTTCTCCAAATTTTTTTTTTTTTTTTTATTTCAGTGGAAGGGATTAGCCCTAAAGTTTGAGTTAGAAACGGACTGAAGAGTTCCAATATGAAAGTGAGGCTAGAGCCTTTATCAAGTGAGTCGGTCTGGCTATATTTAGTTCTCTGCCCTCCTTCCCACACCTCCTGCCGAATTTGACTGTCCTCTTACTGTTAATAATGTCTCGCACTCAATCATCCTCTAACATACTAATCCTTCGACGAATGCTTGATTAAAGTATGCTTTAGTAGTTTCTACTTTCGTTCTAATCCACTGTCGATAATAAAAGAAAAAAAGACTAAACGCAAATTGTTTGAAAATATTCCAATATGATACTAACGAAACGAAAGTTAATGTAAATATGGAATGAATATAATATATATTAATTTAAAAAATAATTTCAGATGACTTTCTGTCAAAATTATTGCCCAGGCAAGATGGGAATTACTAAATTAAGTTTTTAAAATCAGTTCAAAGGGGTAGAATCACACTTAAAAGTAATAGGAATATTCATGATATATTAAACATAAAAAGTTTTTATATGCTAAATGATTTAAATATAGTTATATATTATATAACTAATTATATAGAATAGTTAAATATATATATAATTATATTAGAATGAATTCTAAGTATTATTTTTATCCATTGTTTCATTAGGGTTTCAAAAACGTCCAAAACAAAAATAACACAAGCCTAACACGAATTACGACCAACTTACCTATCAAAACGATAACAGACAAAATGGTCTGGAGCTCAGCTGGTCTGTTGCATGAAGTCCATTAAGCAAACCTACTGACTAACTCTCAACCCTGTTAAATGTTATATCGTTTTAACATGCTAAACATTTTAAACTAAATATCATGAATACCATATCATGAATATAACCTTTGTGTTCCCGCTATTATTTTTTATTACTATAAATAAGCATCATCAAATGTTTTAATAGCCATATTTTTACTATTATTCGGCAATTATCATGTATAGGTATTGGAAAAAAGAAGTAATAACAAATACAAACAATACAAGATTCAATGATTCCGATCTATTCAACCCCAAAGGTTTATATGATGAAAAAATATCATACTTATCACGTTAATTTTATTATTTTTATTTTATTATAACCAGAAAGCTGGACGTTTTACGATCATAAATATCCAATAAAAATGTCCTACAAAATACCTATATTGTAATTATTATTCGACCTACCAGGAATGGACACTTTTCGGTTCTCTGTGAAAAATTAAAGATTAAAAAAAAAAATATCACTTCTTACTTTTTGGTTTGGCCGAATAATACCTGACACTTGCAGTTAGTTATAGACATGTGATGTAGATCCTAGAACACAATCAGGAGAGCAGGATGGATTTTTTATTTGCATTTTTTATTGAGAACTGAGAAGTAGCCTTTCTTAAGCGAGATCTCATGACATAGGCATTACAATTCTTTTCGATTTAAAACGACGACTAAAAAATCCGAATACATTTTTAGTCTGACTAAACTTCTCAAATAAAAATTTAATGGAATAAAAATTTATTCGAATAAATATTTAATCGTATAAAAACTGAATAATAATACATTTAAGGTCGTTTTTATACAGAACAAGTCACGGATTTAACCGAGTCTTACTATCGCTTTTTTTTTTTTTTTTTAGAAAGATAAAATACAGCGATTTAATTCTTATTTTCTACACCCGAGAGCCAATAGAGGTGCCTTAATATGTTATAATAAATCAAAACCCTTGTGCGCGATCCTAAAATCGATAGCAATTCATTTTCTTTATCACAAAAAACATATAGAAGGATCTCCACATCTAGGAACATACGAAAATAAGAGAATATAAAGGAATTCCCTCCATTTATTTGAAATCCGAAAAGTCTAAATAAATCAACATGGAAGCCTGCGATCTCAAAACCGATAGCATTTTCATTTACTGTATCACAAAATACTTTTAAAGGGATCCCCCACATCTATTAGTAATCCGAAAAGTTAAAAGAAAGCAATTCGCGAGCTTGCGGTCTCAAAATCCATTGCATTTTCATTTTCCTTCATCTCAAAAATCATGAATAGGGTCCCTAATTTGTAAGTAATCAGAGAAGTTAAAATAAAGCGATACAGGATATATATTGGAAAAATAAATTGATACGTGAGAACGCGATTTTACACTTTATTTTACCAGTTTATCGACAATAGTTATCACGATTTTGATTAAACTGCTCATATTAACATACTGTAAATATAAGCTATGTCTTATCTTCAATAATTTCACTAGGCTTAAATATCACATCTTCCAAATCGTTTGTTCTAAAGTACATTTATTTGTTTTTAATTTGAAATGATTTACAATCTTTTAATGTTAGTGATTATAAAAAATTGCTAAATAAAAACTATGGAAGAATTTGATAACTAACTAAAGAATAAAAAAGGGGAGTATTTTCGCAGGTGATAAAAAAAATTCCAAATGAGAATTCCAAAAATTCCTTCAATTTAATATTGATGCATAATGTTCCATTAGAAAATTAAAAAGTTTAGAAAAATAATATCTAACCTATAATGTTGTAGGAATAATAAAAAGTAATGAAAAACGCATAAATTACCTGAATATTTAATTTTTTATAATCCCACTACTTTTATGTTTTTATTTTGACATAGCTATATATGATATATAGTGATGGGTGGAGGCGGAACACCTCAGTGGTAAGGCACTGTGCTACTTACTCTAAGAACCCGGGTTTGAATCCGCCTGTGAAAGATAATTATTTATTCTGTTACTGTAGCCATGAGTCAACCCTCCGGGGTTCACCCAGCCTCCATAAGGTGAGTGGGTACCTTTAATAGGGTAATCCATTGTTCTGACCAAATCAACCCCTTTCACAACCGTTTGCCAAGTAACAGTAGTGATTATAGTGGTAAATATTTATTTATTTTCTTTTATATTAAGTTTTAGTATTAAAATCATATAACTTCCAATAGCTCTATTCCAACATAAATTAATTTCTACTCAAAGTAGCATGATAAGAAAACGTTATGTGATATTTTTATTTCATAACAACAAATTTGTATTTACTTATTTCATTATGTAAATTTCATTGATCTGATATTTGAGATGTAAATTCTATGCATCTGTGATTCTCTTCTATATTTTTTTCTTTTTTACTGTGTATTTTTCGAGAAATTAGTTGTCTCAATTACACCATTACTGGTAATTGAATAGAAAATTAGATCATCTTCTATGCAAGCTGATCCGACGAATGGATTGGAATCGGATGGAAAACTAAATAGGAGAAGAGAGCGGATATCTAGATCATTACAAATTCTAGTAGGGTTGATTTAGCCAGCCCTACTTGTTGATCCGACCAACCTTCGGATCCCCCCCCTTTCATTGCTTACTTTAGTTACTCTACAATCCTCAATACCATTCTACTTGCTACAAGTCAGTTTTATGGCTTCTGTACCCTATAATTTTATAACCCTATAACTCTATAATCCCTTACGAGTGGATTTAAGTAGAATTTAGAGCCGGACTTAGAAAGGGTACTATAACTTCAAGGTTGGACTGACTTTCTTTTCCTAGAGGATTCTCTTAGGCAGACTATTGATACCTGGGAAAGAAAAAATGTTAATAGAAAACTTTTTTTTTCAAATTGTTAATCAATAGAATTGGTAATTTTTATTCCAAAAATAAATAATTTTCAAAGGGTTGATATTAATTATATCAACTATACTATTTCTCTATAAAGAATTAGTTAAATTAATAATGGAGCTTATGAAAAAGAAAAAAACTCATTTTCATAAACTCTTCAGTTTTTTATTTTATTTTATTTTTTTTAAGCTCTATTATTAATTGTATATAAATAATAATGTAATCAATCTACTACTGTCTTTGTCGACACATAGTTATTAATCAACATTTTTCTCTCTAAATGATGGATGTTGTCATTTTATTTTTATAGCCCTGAAGAAGACCTGAAGATCAGGTCGAAACGTCGGCATAAATTAATATTTTCCTGTTTATTTATGATGTTTCTTTGCTGACCGCACTCTCCGACCATCTTCTCCAATAAGTAATCTACGGTCAACTATCTACACCTCATTATAAATATTTAACTCATCGAATTAAGAAACCGTAGAATTTTTAATAATGATGTATTTTTGTATGTAAAATTATATTATATTCTTTATGGTTCATGTGTACCGTTTTAAAAGCCGTTTTTTTGTATAAAAGAAAAAATATCAATTTTTTTTTATTGCTACAATTAAATGTCAAGATTTCATAATTTTCTTCAAACGAATTATCTGAATCTGAGCTGGGTATCTAGTATCTGAGGAGGTTAGATATTTTCCGTTAGACCCCCACCATTTAGTCCGATAGATGTACGGTTGTCGTTTTACATTGTGCTCGGGTCCTCACCTGTTTCCTGTCTAGGTTACCCGCATTCAGTTAGCCTCATACCTATTACATTTATA
>NW_027104642.1:334423-338057 GCF_000696795.3 Halyomorpha halys | reverse complement strand
TATGACAGACAATGAAAAATAGTGAGTGGCTTTTATTTGAATTACATTGTGAGTATTAACTTATATACCTATACTAAAAATATAAATATATATAAAATCGATTATTGTTCGAAGGTCTTTGGACTGAAAGGGTTTGGTCGTTAGAGTTTTTAGCTGTCCACCACAGTTACAGTCCATAAGTCCAAATAGGTTTTAATATAGTTTTGTAAAGCAGTAATTTGTTGTCTACTGAAAGCAAGGGTTTTCTACTTTGCTGTCCATATAATTGTCCAAATCGTCAATTAAGTTCTTGTATTTTAAGTCTAGTGTGTGAATTCCACGTTAGTCCATCTAGGAGGAAGCCCAGATACCCGACTATGTCCGAGAAAGGAATTAGTATGGAATTAAAATGAAATGGCGGACAGGATCTGCTTCGGAGGGTGAAGGTATCATCTTTGCATTTGGACTCGTTTAGCTATAATTCGCCAATTGTTACACCAATCTTCGATAAGGGAGAGGTGTCTTTGTATGTTTGTGGTTGCTGTTTCATAATCTGAGAATGATGAAAAGATGGCGGTATTATCAGCGCATGTAACCAGAAAGGTTTCGGGATGAAGAGGAATATCTGCGGTAATGAGAATGTATAGGACAGGACCCATAACGCCGCCTTTTATAAAATTTAACAAACCTTGATAAATGGAGAATTAAAAAAAATCCCATTGAACAACCTTTACCATTCGTCTTTGAACACGGACTGTATTTATATAATCAGGTCTTCATTGAGAATATATAATAAATTTAGAGAGGTTATACATGCTAAATCTGAGCGGATATAATTCTGCGTTTATTTATTTTATCATTTATATTCTTTTACTGTCTACCATTGAATCAATGAAATTTTACTGTCGCTTTATTATTGTCAAAATTGTAAAATTATCGATATTAAATTTTATCGATATTACTTACTGTCTGAACTTATTCGACTAGAAGGCGTTGAGATCTAAAAATCGTATATGGCTCAATTTTATACCCCTTGGCACAATATTGCATCATCGTAGTGTTCTTCTCATTGTTTATGTTATTTTTAACTATTATATTCTTCTAATTTAACTGTTACATGATTGTGAAATGACACGTAAGAAATATCGCGTGACGGATTGTCTGTAGTAAGACTATTTATTTTAATTTCATGGAGTTTCTTCTTTCAGCAACCATCATTATTTGTTTATAATTAAACATCCAATTATCTATTTTCAAATAATGGAGTAATTATTGGGGCCATAAACTAGAACGGACGTTATTCAACAAATATTGAATTAAAATATTTAATCACTAGACTTAACTTATGGGTTCACGTAGTTTTTCCTTATAGCTAATAAATTCATCTCATTAAACATATACCTAAATATCTAATTTTAGATTGCTAATTATAAAATAAAATATGGAACAGAATTTATATTTTTTAAATTATTTATCAGTCGGGCGTGAGGTAGAAGAGGAAATCTTGAACCAGGAAAGGTTCAGTTAAAATGTTTATATTAAACCATTAGACTATGGCCGTGTGTTGAGCCCCGTTATTCAATTCAATATTTGAACGATCCGCGTTGAACTGGCCATGTCCGTATCGCTTGTTGTTTCAACTGTCTTTAACAGTCGTCAGCTTCAAGTGGTTTCTTCTTTCCAACACTATCTTTACTTTTTATAATTTTTTCTATCATTCTATTCGTATCATAATACATGGGCGAACCAGTATATGTTTTTTTTTTTTGTTTTTTTTTATAAAAAAAACTGAGTATTGTTTTGGTTATATTGTTATAAGTGGGTGGAAAGATTTGTTATAAACGTGCAGTTTACAGTTAATTTTTAGGTTTAGATTTTACGCTAAAAAATCTCTAAATTGATATTTGTGTTTATGGATATGTTTAAAACATATGCTTATCTGTGATAAATGTGGGTTTTTTTCGCAAAATTTCTTTTAAGTGTTGGTTGGCACATAGAAATGTTGGCATTTTTTTTCCTTAAGAAATTAACTGAGTTAATGAATTGTTCAAAATAAAACTGGAATATCATGCAGGTTAGAAAATAAAAGAAATGAAATATTAATTTGAAACTATAATGGGGGTATTCATGATCTTTGGTTTAACTTGTTATATTGAAAAAGTTGTGTTAAATGGAGAAATATCTTTAGCTTTTTAAAAATATATAACGTTTAACATGGTTGACAGTCTGTTAATTGGTCTGCTAAATGGAGAATGAAGTCACATAACAGACCAGCTGAGCTCCAGACCATTTTGTCTGGTGTTTTAATAGGTTAGTTCGTAGTTCGCAATAATTTAAAAAACGGTTTCTTTTTTTTTTTTATTATTCCAAAATTTAAAGAATCTACTCAAAAAATATACGGCAGTGTAATATAGATTAGATATTCACATAAATCTCTATTGTTGCAGGCTTGTTGATGTATTTGAGAAATAAGGATTCCAAATGTTTTCTTGTAATTAATTTCCAATAAATATTTCAGGATTTTATCCCCATCCCCAGAACTAAAATTACAATTTACATTGAGTATCTATATCAATATTTCTTTGTTGATTCTAGTAGTGAGATTTTGAGACAGCCTTTTGAGGTTTTGAGCAAGTTCCTCGACTTGCGACCAGAGCGCAACACTAGCGCTGTTAGTTTGGACAGTGTCCACTAGATAGCAGCACCGTCGGTAGTCACGTGACCTATAGCGGGAGATTTGAATTCAAATTTTCTGCCGTGGAAATATCCTGTCCAGTGTCACTACCTCCAACAGTTATTCTATCCTCTCGCCCATGAGCCCTACTTACTGGCCTAAAAATCTCAAATATTCGCTCAGCATCTATCTAAAACTTTTGAGCCACACCCTGACATCCTTAATTCAACCAACCTTGAACACATTAAAGAAGTATTGAATACTCCACTCCAAATGACCCTGCCACCTAAAGCATTTCATCCATTAGAGATATTCAACATCATCCAGAATTTACCAACCCGCAAAGCTCCTGGTTATGACCTAATTACATCGCATGTTATAAAACATCTTCCTCGAAAATCTGTTATATTCCTGACCTACATCTAAATTGCTGTCCTCAGATCCACATACTTTCCTGACCCATGGAAATTATCCATAATCACAATGATTCCCAAACCTCGAAAGCCGCCAGAACACCAACCTCCTACCGTCCTATCTCTCTGTTACCCATCATGGAAAAAATCCTTGAGAAACTTATCTTAAAACGCCTGTACCCCATCCTAGATTCCAACCACATAATCCCAGATCACCAGTTTGGATTCCGAACATCCCACTCCACTATCAACACAGCAATGCCATCGTGATGTGGATGTAATCTCGTCTTCATTGCGCGGAATGTACTGCTCGGGAGTCTTTCTTGATGTAGAACAGGCTTTTGATCGAGTCTGGCACCCAGGACTACAATACAAGATCCGTAACTTCCTACCCCCTACATAATATCTCATTATCCGTTCTTATCTCTCAGACAGGTTATTTCAAGAAAATCACAACAGGGCTTATTCATCCCTGTTTCCTCAGTCTGCTGGTGTACCTCAGGGTAGTATCCTTGGTCCTATCCTTTATACAGATTTTACAGCTGACATCCCAACCCATCCTAACACT
>NW_027104642.1:328916-333963 GCF_000696795.3 Halyomorpha halys | reverse complement strand
CAAATCATCCATCAGGACCTCTATGTCCCCTATGTTGCCGATTTGGCCAGAACCAGATACCAATCCTTCCATAATAAACTTCCCAACCACCCAAACCAACTCGTTTCTAACCTGGCTTATCCTTCACTACCTAATAATCCTCCTAGGCGTCTGAAAAGAAGATGGCCTCAAGATCTTCTTTAGAAATGTTTTTGGAGTCCTATCAATGGGTAGATTCTCCACATGTTTTTATCATGTCATAATATCTCTTACAGCAAATTTACTTGATGTGTATATATGTATATAGTTGTAAATATCAATAAATAAATTATTAAAAAAAAATTTCTGCTCGACCCACCCTTAACCACTCTCGTAATTAGTCACGTGACCTATGGCGGGAGATTTGAATTCAAATTTTTGGCTCGACCAACCCATAACCACTCACGTGGTCTGTCACGTTACCTATCATGTGATCGTCAGCCAGCCAATCGGACGCTTGTATTTGGTCACGTGACCTCTGGCGGGGGATTTAAATTCAAATTTAGTACGACATAACCTTACCACTACGACTAGCCTCCGATTGGCTTGCTAATGGTCACGTGATTGGTCACGTGACAGACCACGTGAGTGGTTAAGGGTGGGTCGAGCCAAAAATTCGATTTCAAATCTCCCGCTATAGGTCACGTGAGTGGTTAAGGGTGGGTCGAGCAGAAAATTTGAATTCGAATCTCTCGCCATTTGAAAATTTGAAAAAATTTGAAAATTTGAATTCAAATCTCTGAAAATGGAAAACAAGGAATCCAAAACGCCACTTAAGTACATAGTAAATATTATTTGTTTTTTTATCATTGTTAACTCTATTTAAAAAAAAAAAAAAAAAAAAAACTAGACTTAAGTTTGAAAAAAACTATGTTTTGGAATAATATTTGCGAGGAAAATTATAGAAAAGCTAAGTTTTGGTTTATTTTTTGCCATTCAAATAAATGTTACCACATTTTATGGTATTTCTAAGTCGATTTTAACCTTAAAATTTGGAAGATTTTTTTTTAGTAAATATACTCGAGAAAAAATTCATGTTCAAAACAAAAGTCAATTTTTTTTTTCGTTTGAAATGATTTATGAAAGCATGTACGTAAAACAGACCAGTTTAAGATTTTTATTCAAATCAAATTTTTCATTGTTGGTTTCGATTAATCATTGATTTTGTCGTTTAAAATTTGTGGACACTTTTTCTGATCCTTTTTTTTTATTTATTTAAATATACTTTGATGATATAAAAACCAATTCAGGTTAAAATTTTCTATACGGTCTGAGGGCCGTGGAAGGAAGGCCTTTTCCCTCTTAAGTTTAGACGTGAGTGGAATATTTTTTCGGTAGCGGCTATTGTGAGGGGTTCCCAGCACCCTTCAACCAACAGACATGTGTGACTCCCTACAAACCTTTTTTCTCAAGTTTACCGAGACGGCTGCCTCTGGCATTTATAGCCTTAGAAAATTTGTGGCCTTTTGAGGTTTCAGTAAGAAGTTTAAGCACTTCGGATCACTCTACTTTGAATTGTTAAGTTTACATTAAGCCTTGATATTATTGGAAGCTAAATTATTTCGAGAATTATATTATTGAGGGATAACTGTCCTAGTTACGTACTGAAAGAAAAAGGAAGAGCAGTCGACCACTTGGGGGTTTTACGAGTAGGTATAGCACACTATGATTTGTGTGCAGAGGGTCCTTGTGTTTCCTTTAGGTGGCCACACACATTGTAAGAAGGCAAGTGTTTATGGATGTTTTGATTTGCCTAAGAATGGGAAGGATGTTGGTTTAGAACCCTTTAAGACAAAAAATTTTACTTAGTCTCAATATCGGAGATTGACTATCGGGCGTTGTTTTGAAAAAGTATCACGAGACTGTTACTTTTTCTTTCTTTAAAATAGATTAAACCTATTTTGAGATCATAAATAATAAGTGGAAATAATTTTGGCTAATATAATTAGTACATTATTGATTGACTTTCATAGAAATATTTCTTACATGTATTCTTCTTGTAATTCATATATAACAAACCGCACGATGGAAATTGTTCAGTATTGGAGTCTGGCAAACTTCTTAAATCCTTATTTAATGTTTGATATTGTTCATATTCCATAATATTTAGGTAAACATGTTGGAATTATGGTTTTAGACCAGTGATTCCCAAAGTGGACTCCACCGCCCCCTGGTGGGCGCTGCAGCGATTCAGGGGGCGGTGATGGCCACAGGTGCATTGGGGTGGGCGATAAATAACTAAAAGTTGTCATGGTCAGCAATATTACTAATAGAGCCGAAGATTATTATATTGGTAGTAGCACACCATTAAGATAATTTAAATGTTTTATCTTTATTTGTATTACATTCTAATCAGAGTGCAATTAATAGTTTCATAATTTCCAAGTTATATTTTACGAAAAAGGTAGACACATTAATACATATATATTTCCTATTAATTGCTATTAAATTTTTTAAAAATTTGTTTCCAGGGGACACTAAGTAATATTTTACTTTTCATCAATATTATAGAAATATGGAGACAACGACACATAACATAATGTTCTTGCATGTATAGTATATTATACAGTGAATGAAAAAAAAAATCGATATATGAATTGCAAGAATATATGCGTTAAAAAAGTGGTGATGGGTTTAAAACCCGAAAGGTATAAAAATAATAATTTGTATGAAGGGAGTTACCTGACTTATTTTTGTTATTATCTACATCTAAAAATAAAATAAAGCGTTATTTTTTTATTCTATTCTAAATTAGTAGTAAGAATTTAATGCTCTTACTACTAATTTAGAACATAGAAATAATAGAATAACATAGCTGAATAGAAATAAAAATTTTGATTAAATGTTTTTAAATTAGCATACATACGAATCAGAATCACTTGATGGTGTCAGGTTATAATTGGCATTAATGGTCTACTATTTTCTTATTGTGAATGAGTGAGCACACGCCACCCGCCATGTTGGAGTAGTGCTTCCGTACTGGAGCCTTGTATTGTTCATTGGTTACAATATGACAGTTTGAGTATTTTATTTCATATTTATATTGGTGACTTATTTAGGTTTGCGTTTTTATTTTTCAGGTGAATCTGAAATTCCAAAATAACCATATACGTTTTAAAAATTGGTTGCGAATTCAACTAATTAAAAATGTATCATACTTGCGTCACGATAAGTAACCTATAGGTGACCTTTGATGTCAGCAATAAATAACTTTTCGGAGAATATTAGCATTGCAACATTTTGTAGAGGCTTACGCACGTGTAGCCGGGGGCTAGGTGAGGGTAGGGGTGGGGCGTGGGAGGGGGTGGTAGAGGGCGGAGGGGAGGGGAGGGGTAGAGGAGGTGGCTGCTGGAGGCGGTATCTGCGTCACGTGTCATTTGTAGTTTTGACTGGCGAATGACAACCAATCACCGCCATATTGATCCCGATGGCCGGCTTCTACGGAACAAACTCCCTCGCCTTATTTGTCCTAATGCAATCAATCAAATTGTCGGCCACATCTCAATCGACATGCTTATCAAGGTTCTGAAGAACACACTGCCGCTGGCGCATTTGACGTATCGTTGAGGATCGAATCTTGCTATGAATTGATATTCATAATCAGTAATGATCTGTTACTTTTGCAATCTATGTTAATATTGATGTATAGTTTGAATAAGAAGGTTTAATGAACCCATAGGTTCGATGTCGATACTTCCAACAATAGATGCCTACAAAACCTCCTTCCACAAGGGTCAGCATAAACCCAATCCTCCCATCTACGTTACTAAGTGAACACTCAGTAGCGTAACTAATGTATACGCCTCGAGTCGAACATCCAGAAATCACAATTTATAAGCTTTTTTTACGCCAGATATTTTGAAATTTTACACTAATTATTTTTTAAATTATTTATTATTGCTATTTCTTTATTAATTATGTGCAATTTTATTCTTCTACATGGAATTATAAACTACGATTTGTAAAGTAATCTGTAACTGTAATTAGCATATATATTGTATTAAAAAAAAAAATCTGTACCGCTACAACCCATATAGAGTTTAGGGGTAGTATTTGTAAGGAAGTACTGTTAATAAACCGACGATTGTGCAAGGATGTGATTTGATCAGATATTTTATACTCTATTTTATTACTATTTACTGAATAGTAAATAATTCGTGAGCAAATTAAATAATATATATTATTTAATATTCTATTTTATTTAATTTTCTAACCAATAGACAATTACTAATATACACAATAAGAATAAATAACTAAATTAAATATTCACCAGTTCCTCTATAATATAAAATGTATTATTTCTCAACCTTGGTCAACAAAAATAGAAAGGAATATCAAATGCCCTACATTTTAGAGAGGAAAAAAATACACTAATGATGTCTTGAAACCATCTGTCCAACAATGGAAAACATATCCCTAAGCAACAAGATGCTTTTGTTAGAAATAGTCTACTAAAAGATATTTCCAGTGAAAAAAATACTCGACTAATACAGAATTCTGTTCTTTTCAGTAAAAACTGACAGAATATGCCATTTAAAATGTGATATAAATCGTAAAATATGCAGTCAATAAATTTGAAGTATGCCGGGAATAAATCTCCAAATATGCAATATCATTGCTAAATAAAATAATGGAATATTTGGAACTTACTGCTAGTAGTTCTAAGATCTAAACTAAGAAATGAACAAATGAAACGCTAATAAATATGAATATAAATTTATCTATTTAAATAAGAAACAGAGTGTGTAGTTGTGTTAACAATGTTAGTAAAAAAATAATTCGATTATTAATAAATTGTTAATTTTCTACTAAATTAAAGTAAGTAAGACTGAAATCTCATTTTCTGAGCTTGGGTTCAAAAATAGTTTCTATTTTATCAGCTATAGGTTGTTAGTTGGTTGGTGGTAACATTAATTCTTCGTAAATTAGATACGTGACATATCATTTCGTTAGTGATGGGGAAATTGATATTTTAGTGTGATACTACATCCTTGTTATTTTAACTCTGTTGTTTAATTTTATATATATA
>NW_027104642.1:287955-328866 GCF_000696795.3 Halyomorpha halys | reverse complement strand
ATTGTATATTTCTACGATTTATTATTATTTTTTTTAAGACTGTATATATTTTATGAATAAATTCTCTAATACTTTTTGCAAATGATTGTGGCAGCTTATAGAATCATTCTTCGATAGGAAAAGCAGTTTAGTACTTACGCTGTTGCCATTGTGATAAGTTTTCCATATATTTTAAAATAAAACTATTTTTTTTTTTTAGTAAAATAAAGTTGAACGTTACAGGACATGAATAGAGATCTCCATCCTACAAATATAAGTATCTCAGAAAATCTTAGTATAAATATCTCGAAAAAAGAAATTCCAAGCTGAAAATATGAAAGCTGGTAACAACCAGTTTACATTGTGCAAAACCGAAGTTTTGAGAGTTGGTTTCTGTATTTCATCAAACAAACCAGTTGAGAGAGAACTCAGTGAATAATAGCTAGAGCGACTTAATATAAAACCAGTAATGTCAATGTAATTGTCAAGAGACCATATCAGAACATAGCAAGATACTATTGAGAATATATTTACAGCAGGGATACATCTTTGAAACAGCTAAATTTAAAGAAATATTCTAAAATAGATAAGTATGAAGCTGGCTGGTTTAGGTAGTTCAAAGATCTGAGAGGTCTCTAAACTAAACAGAAGAAACAAATAAACTCGCGATACGATACAAAAATCGGTTCTTGGAACCCGAGTTTCTCTGAATAGGGAATAAAAAAACTTGCTTATTGGAAGAATGTTTTAGAAAGAAAATTACAAGTTTAAATAAGTTACGTTCGTCAAACTAATATTTTCGCATCACTAAAATAGATATATTTATTTCTTAAACTTAATCTTTCGTATTATGAAGTTGTTTGATGGATTATCATTATATATGACTATCAACATCAATTCTGTTTGAAACAATTATGTATTTTTCAATGATCCATTAATTCTTAGTAATGATCCTAATCGTGGATTTCATTCGATCGGTCTAAAAGAGGCCATAACATTGAGTAACGACAGTATGAGTGAATTGTGATCACTGGGTGAATTGGGTGACAGTCATTTCTAAACCTAGTTTAAAGCACGCCGAAGGGAAGATAAATTTACAAAATTATGCATTATAATTAATGATGTTAAACCTAGCTCTAGAAAACGTGATTAGAAAATGGTGGAGGATGAAACATAGAGTCCTGGCGTACGCGGACGACATTGTGGTTCTAGGAAACAACCAAGATGAAGAAATCGGCTTGCAAGTAAATCGATCCTAATGACGTGGTCTGCATGGACGGCAAATTATTTCCGTGTAAAACCATGATAAGCACTGCTCTGATACTAAAGACGTAGAATACCATGATAAGCACTGCTCTGATACTAAGGACGTAGAATACCATGATAAGCACTGCTCTGATACTAAGGACGTAGAATACCATGATAAGCACTGCTCTGATATATAGCTGCGAGACTTGGGCTCTAACAGGTACCTTATGGGCGGAACATGTAGCTCGAAACGATTCATCAGGACGCCCCTACACAACAATGAATGCCATTTAGTTGATAAGAGACCACGTGGGAGGCCAAAACCTGATAGACAGAATCAACAAAGATGTGAAAGAGCTGCTGTAGCTTACTCAAAAACAGTAGCCCAAGATAAGCAGGCGTGGAGAAGGCTGGTTTGGGCGGCCAAAGATTTACAGTCTGTAGAGCCAATCTGTGGTAAAAAAAACAGCTCACGGCGTTGATTGGGGATCCAAAATGTTTTAGATTTTTATACTTACATCTAATGACTCTAATTTCAACTTTAATGTTGTCGTTGATTTATCAACACTGCTATTTGCAATACTTGCATACTGACTGTTACTTTTTTTTGTTAAGACCCAGATGACTGTACTAAAAAAGATCCTAAATGCATCAGAAAGGAGACTTGTCTTAGTTCTAAGTAAATTACTTTCTATTCAGAAGGTATATAAAAGCACTTTACTTTCAACACTTTATTAACCGCAACTAAATACTTTATTTTTAAATGTGTTTAAGTATTTTTTCTAATGGAAGCAAAGATATTCACACAGTTTTCTGTTTTAACAATTTAATTGGTATTAATAATTATATACAACAAACTAAAAAATTTTAATATCGTATTAATAAGTTAAATTTATATACATATACAGTGATTGATAGGTACCCATGATAACAAGACCGATAAATATTTTAGATAAGTTCTCTTGGAAATGATTTACATTTTTCCAAACGGCATCATAAAATATTAATGTATTATAATAAACAAAGCCTGGAGAGTTGGTAGCTCACGTTTGAAGGGCAAGAATATGACGGGCAGAGCGTGTATCTCCAAGGCAATCCATTAGGGCATTTTAACACGATTGTCGGCGCCACAATAGTTACCAACAAATCTAATCTAAGATATAAAGGTGCACTCATGTCAATTCATTTCTTAAATTTATAACTTTTTTATTTTATCACAATATTTTCATTATTAACATTTTTTTTTAATTTTATGCTAATTAGAGTACAATGGTATGATACAGGCTCATGGAGAATCAACCCATTGATGGAACCCCTATAATATAATTCTCCAAGCCATCTTCTTTTCAGATGATTTAGGAATTAAAGAAGAACCAAAATTAGAAACAGTTTGAGTTCGAGTGGTTAGAGAGTTAATCATGGAAGGATTGATATTTGATTCTGACCAAATGGCATAATATATGGTACATCGAGGTCATTATGGAAGATTTTATTTATGACAAAGTAAGGAGCATTGAGGATTTTACCAAAGATTTCGGATTGGATACGAGGGGAATTCGATGATTTTAGTAGATCCTAAAGCTCAATTCCGTAAGTTCATATAGGCCTTATTTTAGTCATGTAAATGAGTAATTTTTGATCAATAAGAGGTTTAGACTGTTTTTCTAGTAAGTATGTAATAGTTGGAATCGGTCTTTTCAATTTTGTATAAGGAATCCAAATTAGTTGCGTGTTAAGATGTTGTCATAGGCAGCCAAGAGACTAAGACAGACGAAGACTACTGTATTCTTTAATAACATTCCACTAACACTCCGCAGGAAGTCATAGAATTTTGGCTAAGTTTTTTTATAAATATGAGTTACACTTGCGTTACGATCGTAAATCGCAAGAATAAAGAACTTTTTTTTGTTTCAATGATTAGAGCTTTCACCTTAACAGTTGTAGAGGTGGAACTTAAGCTAATACACTTGTGTGTGTGTGACTGATCGCACGTCCAGAATGTTCTGCCTGAGCCACTCGTCCCTTGCTTCGCCACCAACTTAAACTTCTTTTTTTGTCATACGACCTTCTAGAGAATCCAGCTGTACACATTCCTTCAAACTAGCGTAGTTCTTCGTCAGTTGAGATGATGATGTAGACAACCTCGCACTATAAACTATAGAGGGTTCGTAGTACACCGTGCTTTGTGGTCTTCGTAACACTGCATCTTGGTGTGGAATAATTTTTCTTTTATCAAGGAGATTCGCTCATTCTCTTTGCTGTAGTCAATCGTGATGGCTGATCTCCCATCGTATTCCTTCTATTGGTTAGTTACCTCACATGAACATTTTTCTGGAGACCTAGCTTATTCTTGCTTGAAATGGATTATTTCGTATAATGACTTGAGAGTAGAATTCTTTCGGAGAAGTCTTTGATTCGATTCCTGATTCACCTGCCTGTCACTACGTCTTGCTGTGCTCCTGCACTTTCGATTAACCCCATGGTGCCGTGAAGAACTCATTTTTGGTTTCTAATTTTCAATAATCAATCTCTGTAATTGGCAAAATATTTAATATCTCCTAAAATTTTCAGGTATTACGTAGCAAGATATCCATAATTCAAAATAAAAGTATAAAAAAAATCAGTCTGCCATTCGCCGTGCGCGGCTATTTCCCGTGACTACAAGGCCGATTTTATTAAGATTTGGCGCCAATAATATCAATGTTACACCAATCCTTTTTTTTCCTAAATGGCGGTCGATTAGATGTTTCCTAGATAGAAGAAAAATTCTCAGTGTTTAGGTATCACTTTATCAAAATATTATGTATAAAAAAAAATTAAATTAGCAAGCATACAGTGTATTAGACTCATTTTGGTTTATTATTTTTAATAATGAACCTTTGTAATCGACAAAGAAGAAGACAATTTAACAATTTTTATGTTTTACGTTTCAAGATGCCTGAACCACATTAGATGTTTCGTTATTTATTATTTACTGATCTAATAAAATAGTTAATTCAAATACATATTTTTTAATTTTAAAGGAAGAATTAATTTAAGCGGCTTTTTGGCTATAAGCGGACGTCAATTAATACAAAATCCTTCTATCAATTCTGAGTTGAGAAATAAGTCAGGATTTTCACCGAGTTCCTGCCTGCGTACAGAAAATATATTATAATTAAATTTAATTTTTAAAGTTATTCAATCGTCGTAAAATCGTTCTACCATTTTGTTCCTTTATTTACCGTAACCCGTATGTACCGTAAACCAACTGTTTATAAAATGTGTTAAAAAAAAATCTTATATAACTAATAATTAATATTAATTTTTTCAATAGTTATCTGCAGAATATATCTGTTGTTGAGCATTTCTGTAATCTGTGTTAATATATGAAGTTAACCGAGTCTCGACGGCTGGATGTCAAGGCAACAGACGCTCGATAGCGATCTTGCAGACGCTAGACTGTTACGATAACCTAGTTTAGTTGTCCGGATTCTATTAAACTTGCCTTACTACTAAACCTGTACTAATCTTAGTAATAGAGATCAATTGTCAGTAAAACTCTTCTAATCTTTGAATTGGATCTGTTGAATGTTTGCCGACTACTCTTCCGATTACAGTCAAGGACAAACATTTTAAGAAAAAATAAAATAAACGTCGGATAACCCCAATAAGAAACGTGATCTAATGAAATATTTTTTGAAAGTAATTTGTGACTGGATCAAAGACCTATTATCGCTGGCTATTTGTGGGAGAAATAGTTTTCTATCAGGTTGAGCTTCATGCAATGTATTTTTTTTTTTTTTCAAAAAAAACAAAACAACAAAATTATCATCTAGCAGTAAATAACTGAAACACATATAGTATTCTAATATAGAGAAAACCTTATAGAAAATCGTTTAAGGTAGAGTAAATTTACTAAAATATGATCCTTAGTAGAGCTTCAATAATTGCTGTGACATTTTTAAAAAGCAAAATTTTTACAAGGTAGTTTATGACATTTATCTTCGAATTTTTTATGATATTTTCCAAAATAAATTTATTTCTAGTTGTTGGAACAAAGTTTCATCCACAAAATACATATTTATAACTTGAGACAATCTCTGAATTTGACTAAATATTGTACATAAATCCAACTTTATTTTGTAATATCATAACACTGACAGAAGTAAATTACCGCTCAAAATTACAAAACATTATAATTTAAAGGTATTTATTGCTGGTCAAATTTTTATAACTGCTTCAATTCTTGAGAACATTCGATGTATCTTTTAATAAATAAAACATGGATTTTCAATTTTATTAGAAACTCACTATATAGAATTTTAGTGGAACATTGTTAAAAAATAATTAACCTTTAACTTATGGGGCAGAATTTACAGATAAAACTTGAAAGATGAAGTCGGAAGATGCTACTGACAAACTATGGAAAGTCAATTATTTCGCCCCAATTTTTAATTACTAAAATGTAAACTATGTATTTAGTTTCACGTAAGTAGTAGTGCTAGTCAAAATTGATGAGTCTGCCAAGTATAGTTGAGAGGATAACAAAATGTCAACAAAATAATTAATTTTTCTCTTGGAGTTCCATATCTTTGAAACTACACTAGAAAACCTAATAGAACATCATTTAAAGTAGAGTAAATTTACTAAAATTTGAGCCCTAGTAGAGCCGTTTACTTCCAATAATTTCCTAAATACAGTTTTTTAAAAAGCAACATTTCATGAAATATATACTGAAAAATCAGTAGTTAATGAATTTATTGCAAGAAATCTGTATCTTAGGAACCATGAGACGTACAGATGTATTTTAGCACTCAAATCAAAAGATAGTTTAATGTATTATAAAGTAGTTTATAGCCTTTATCTTTATCTTTAGGCGTAGTACATTTTATGATATTTGTATATGAATATAAAATTTTGTTCAAACAACTAGAATTTAATAAATTAAATCAACTTATTTTGGAAAATATCATAAAAACTACTTCTCTTCCGATGATAAATGTCATAAACTACTTTATTCCACATTAAACTCGTAACCTTTAATTTATGTGCTAATAGATATCTAAACGTCTCATGCTTTCTGGGTTATAGATTTCTCACAATAAATTCACTAACTACTGATTTTTCAGTGTATATTTCACGAAATGTTGCTTTTTAAAAAAACTGTATATTGGGAACTATTTAAAGTAAACGGCTCTGTTAGGGCTCACATTTTAGTAAATTTACTTAAATGATGTGCTATTTGGTTTTATCGTGTAGTTGGTGGATTTAACAATGAATTTTTTTTTTATCTGCAGACTCATGAATTTTGACTTGTAATTATACATAGTTTTCATTAAACTACTCAAAAATTAGGGCGAAATCGCTGACTTTTTTCACCTGGCTCTTAAACTAAAGGGCAAGGCACTTGTGATGCATTCCCACGTTTGTGCCCAGTTAGTAATCTTTTAAAACTGCCAAAAGATAAACATTCGTGGCCTTTGTTTTTTAATTAATTAAAAAATTATTTCAACTTTTGATGTCTTTGATTAATTCTATCTTAAGACTGTACATTTTAAAATTATATAAAATTGGTTAATTAGATTTTAGTTAATTGTAACTTGAGATATGAAGAACGTTCAATTTTATACTATCTACAAATTGACTATTATTTGTTTATTATTAGGGGAACCTTTTTTTAATTAATATATAAAATGTACTTTAAGATACAAAAAAATAAACAAAACTTTTGACATTGAATCATTATATTTGTGATTGATACTTATCCATTGTATAAAATTGATTCATTCATTACGAATTTTTATAATTATGAACTTGTATAATTAATATTTTTTAAGGTTTTTAATCATTGATTCATTTTTTTGACAATTATAACACCCATTTTTCTTTATCCAAGAATAAAGAGTTATCAAGAGATTTATATTCCAACGTTTTAATTATACAAACAATTATTGAACGCTCCCCCTTATTTTTAGTGCTTTAATTGATTTATATAAACTGGCAGTGGACTTAATAAATATAGGTTAAAGGCGAAGTAGAGTTATTACACATTACTTAATGCATTTTATAGTGAAACGATTCTATTTTCTAGTTTTTTTGGAATTTTCCCGTTGTGGAGAAAGTGGAGGGTGCAATGACTTCAGAGCTACCACTGTTTCCCATGCAATGAAGACTTAATTACTCTTTCTGCAAGTTCAGTGACATTTGCAGCATGTTTATGCAATTGAGAATCCTTTCCATTTATCACCGGAGTGTTTATGTTTCAGCTTAAAACATTGTCTATAAAGTAACCAACATTTTAAGGAATTATTGTTCTTACGAATTGAAAATTAAATTTTAAGGTTTAAGGTCACCGCCCCTTTTGATCTATTGTTTTTCTAAGTTGTGGTCCAAAATGAAAAAAACTTGACTTTTTCAGGCCATGCCCATTGTCTAGCAAATATATTAGGAGAAGAATTAAAAAAAAAAAAAAATAGTTCATTTCAACTATATTGAATCTCGATTATTTTGGTCTCTCGATCATTCATTATGTACAGATTATTTGAAAGTATTTCTTAAATGATTTAAAAAAAAAACTGATATAATCTTAGATTCCAAATTACAGGGAACAGATGTATCGCTCTTGTGGACACAGGAGATTATTACAACCAAATTATTCCTTCTTAAAATGTCTGTGACAAAATAATAACCATAATTTTGAAATGAATTTTATATATTCTAGATGGAAAATCAAATTTTATTTAAATAAAGATTGATGCGTACAGTATTGGTTCTTCTCCAGGAACGTTAAGCGAATTCAAAGAGGGCCTTATCCGATGAAATAAGTTTCATCTGAACATCTTCTCTTCCATAGCGCATGCGTATATCCATTTAGAATGTTACATTACCCCACTCTCATTTAAATCACTTGTTTATCTGCTAGTAGGACGCTAAGCGTTTCGCGCCCATCCAATTGAGGGCCGGGCAAATGGCTTTGATGGTTGGCTTATCATCGAGCTCTCGACAAGCGACTCTTCCACACTGTTGTTCCGGAGGATTCTTCCCGTCCGTGTCGATTGAAATGAACCAAGACTGTGAAAAATATTAATATAATTGACTAGGCCAAAGAACGGAACTCCTGTAATACTGTTATTCCTCGATAAATTTATATATATTTTTTAACTTAAGATGAAGATATGTATTTTTATTTTTTCTGTCTCTATTACGTGGTAAGGCCAATCTTAGTTTAAATTGAAATCGGATTGCTGTTATGGGCTACCGGGAAAATTCAGATTTTAAATCTTCGACATTTTTTAGCCAATTTGAAGCACTGAACAATTTTGAACTACAAAATCATGATTCTCTCCATAGCAATATTTCTTGAATATTCTCAATTTTTTGAATAACGATAAAAAAAAGTGATATTTTTAGATAGATATATGTATATAATTTTCAGTCTTTAAAATATTATTTAACAACATAAGTGGCATTCATGATTTTTAGTGTAACATGTTAAAGTGTGATAAATGGAAAAAATTTTAATAAATGTAGAAATATTTCTATAGGAAGAAGATAGTTGACCGTATGAAATAGATATGTTTTATATTTAATACTAAAATGTTTTATATTTAACACATCGTGAATACCCCTAGTATTATAACTGCAATACAGTATATGAGTATTGGAGTAGGGTTATTTAATTTTGTGAATGCGAAGTCGAATAGAGTATTTTCCTTGTGATGCTAATTTACTGTGGGTTTCCCTATGACATAGAGCTTTCGTTGTGAAGTGATTATTCACATTTCTGAACCATGTATAGTTTTATAATATTATTATTTTTTATTTTTTATTTCTTTGTTGCCTCATATTTACTATATATGCCTAATAAATGATTTGTTGTATCACAAAATATTTATGGTGTAGTAATTACAATGAGGGAGGTTTTCTACAGGGTACCACCCTATTCTAACCATACTGGGGAGTAAAGTTTTCATTTTGTGGGACCACCATTGAAATAAAAATCAATCCTGCAGGTCGCATTCGAACCTGCGCCTCTGCAATCACCAGGCAGTGAAAGCGCTTTAACTCGCTTGGCTACAACGGCCACATAAAAGTGAACACACCGTTTCATCATTAATTATTAAATCATCAACCAGTAATTTGCTAAAATCTTTATTTTTTTTTTATAAACGATTAATAGCAATCAACTTTTCCACGCAACTATGACGGCATACAAAAGCTGTCCTAACCGCTCTGAACGTACTTCGATTCAAGTTGCGACCAAGAAGAAAAATTAGTAAATATTCAACCTTGTTTTTTTTCTTTTAGCAACATTTTCTAGTTGTTTCTTCTATGATTCAAACTTTCCGTACTGAGGGAATAAAGTTATTGATTAAAGAAAATATGTGAAAGCATAATTTGATTAATAAAAAAAAAATAGTTTACGTTTATTCCTTTCAAGACTAGATTTTATGCAATTAAACTTGCGAAATGATGAATTTGCGTCTTTTAAAATAAAAAGAGAGATTAACTAATTTATTCAATTGAACAAGTTTCTGACAATGGACAGTTTAGCAGAAGTTTGATGTAAATGCGGAGGCTGCGTAAGTACTTTTATTCAACACCGAAGTACTGGA
The DNA here is from genome assembly GCF_000696795.3 of Halyomorpha halys. Classification (NCBI taxonomy): domain Eukaryota; kingdom Metazoa; phylum Arthropoda; class Insecta; order Hemiptera; family Pentatomidae; genus Halyomorpha; species Halyomorpha halys. The sequence continues at coordinate 319,042 of NW_027104642.1, read as the reverse complement.
ATAGAGAACCACTTCACGTCCTAACACTTCTAATTACGACTTTTTATTCAGTCGACTTCCACGAACACTGACATCAAAGCCCCAACGTTTCCCGTTCGAGGCAGTTACATCATATCGCAATATACGTTACAACATCGTTTTTTAAAATCAATTGCTTTATCAATTTATATGTGCTATATAGGTTGAAATGTTTAGGATCATAGTAATAACACATGGGGAAATAAAAGTTAGGTTAGGAAATTGGGGTGCGGTCAGTGAAGGACGCTAACAAGTAAAACTTATTTAATAGTGCTGACGTTTCGACCAGAATTTCAGGCCTTCGTCAGGGCTTATTATTTATCTTGTTTTTGTTCTGCATCAATACAACAAAAACAAGATAACAAGGATAATGATTAATTGTTGCAGAATAATAAGAAACATAAGAAGATAATTGATAATATAGGTACAGAAGTAGTATTGAAGAAAATGATAGTGTAATATTATAAGAATGTTGAAATGGTATATAATAATGAACAGGGAATAAAGTAATGCTAAAATAAAAATGAAAGTAACAAATAATATAGATTTAAACATCAACTATATAAATACAGGTACAAATTGGAAATTATTCAAAATTTAAGTAATACAAAGAAAAACGAATTTGTGCTTAATTAAATATGTTAGTAGAATAACAAAATTCAAGAATTAAATATACTGTTATAAAAGGTAAGATTAGTAACTAATATAAAGGACAGTAATTAGATGTGGGGAGCACAACTAATAAAGAGGGTGGGGGAGAAAGAATAAGGAACGAGAGAAAAGTTGTTAGAAAAGAATAGAAAGTAGTTAATAAAAGAGATATACCGTCTGTTGAAAGGTTCAACACCGTCTACTACTAACGCAGTGGGCCAATCTTGAATTACAAAATAGGTTAGCGGGAATGCTTGTAGGTAAGTTATGGACTGAAGTAAAAAAGGCAACTATAAGCTAAACGAACTGTTAGTTAGTCCCTTGTGTTAAGGGAATGCTCGGAAGGAATGCAGAATGGGAATGAATTGTGCTGGGAAGCACAATTTTTATCAAACAAGGGTGTAGTATTAAATTAATTATTTGCGAATATGCAAAGGAAAGGGTTTGTTTATTGGTTTTAAAATTGACGGGAGAAGGTTATAATTGATTAAAGATGGTTTAGGAAATGAGTCTCTGGAGAAGTATTGTAAAATTCGAAAGAATGGTATGAGGAGTGTTCAGAAAGTTTAGAAGCAGAAGAGCTATGTGAGGTATTGAAATATTTTTGTAAATGGATAAGAAAAAAAATGAAGGGGTGTTAAAAAAAAAAAAATAAAAAAAATAAATGAACACTTCTTAAAATGTTGAAATTTTACGTTCAAAGATATATAGAATCCAAGAATCGAATAAAGTAAGTGCGTACTCTTAAAGTACGCCGTTTCTCCTGAGGCCATTTATGAAGACAGAGGGAAACTACTAATTTTTTACTTTCTCAAAATAACAAAATATAAACTAATAATTATCAATTTTTTGCGTTTTTCAGTAGCGGTTGTAGCGGCTTGGATTGTAACATTAATCTGTGCCTTGGGAAATTTTTTTTTCCAAGAATTGTTTTTGAAAAACTTTGTATTTCGATCTTGTATATTTCTTGTCAATTGGCCTTTAAGGAGACAGCAATCGTAGACGGTCGACTACACTAGGCTTTAGAATAATAGTTATAAACCTGAGGCGTATCATGAGGACAGAAATCATTCCGCTATTACTCCCCCCCCCCTCCTCCATCAATAAAAACACCGTGCAAGAGAATAAGTAAAAGAATTTTCGAAGTTTAGATCATATAGATTAATGAGATGCAGTTAAACGGTCATTCTCAAATAGCGTCACAAAAATTTTGATTTATGTTTGCGACTCCCCTCTGCGTCACTTTGAATGCCACCTCCTTCTTTCCTCTGCCAAATCGTGTAATTATCTTTTCTCTTCTGATGAATCTTAAAACTGCAATGATTACAGAGTAGGTAATCCCATCGCCAACACCTTCCATCACGTAGCATTTAACCACTTCTCCTAGTAGTACAAGAGCCCAAGAGGAGAAAACAGTTATTTCACCCCAATTTTTTATTACTATGTACAATTTTCAGTACAAATTGATGATTCTGCCAAGTATAGTCAGGGGCAATAAAAAATAGTGGCTGTTTCAAAACGTTAAAAACAATATTTGACTTGAGGCTCCATATCATTTAAACACCTACAACACTAGAAAACCTAATGGAAAATCATTTAAAGTAGAGGCAATATGCTAAAATATGAGTCCTAACTGATCTGTTTAAGTTCAATAGTACCCAACAGCTTTTTAAAAGCAACATTTCATAAAAAATGTTTACTAAAAATCAGTAATTAGTGAATTTATTGTGGTATATCTTTATGTCAGGGACCATTAGACGTACAGATGTCTTTTAGCACTCAAATTAAACCACTTTTAATGTGTTATAAAGAAGTTCTTAACATTTATCATCGTAGGAGTAATATTTTTCATGATATTTGGTAATATAAATTCATTTTCAATTGTCAGAAATTCAGACAGAATTTTATATGCAAAATGCATATTCAACATCATAAAAACTACTACCCTTAAAAAGATAAACGTCATAAACTACTTTATAGCACATTGAACTAGCTTTAATTTGAGTGCTAATAGACATCCTTCGCGTCTCATGGTTCCTGAGATATAGATTTTTCACAATAAATTCACTAACTAGTGATTTTTCAATATATGTTTCATGATATGTTGCTTTTTAATAAACTGTATCTCGGAAACTATTAAACATAAACATCTTCACTAAGGCTCACATATTAGCAAATTTACTCTACTGTAAACGATGTTCTATTAGGTTTTCCTTTTTACTCAAAATCGAAGAAGTAATCAAATACTGCTCAACTCTGCTCGGAAAAAATTAAATAGTAAATCATGCAAGTTGAGTACCTCATGTAATATTTAATTTTCAAGGATGTTTTCTTCCTTTGCGTTGATTTTTTTTTAACAGCCGCTAACTGAGATCTAAAAATAATATGTGCACTTTTTTTTATTTTAAGTATGATAGATCAATAATACTCAAACCTTATTCCTCTACCTATTCAAACGTATAATATTTTATACTCATATATCAGCGAAATCATTGAAGTTTCTGTTACTGATACGTTTTAGTTTCGAAACTTAATTTTTTACCAATACCCTACTTTCAAATATTATTTTTAAATAATGAGCAATATAAGTATAATTCAATGGGCCACAAGAACATCTTTCTTGTATAAACAATGCAAATTAACAAGTCTCTCCAGCTGTAAAAAATTGTTCCTCATGCTTCTTGCACACTTCGCACATTGCTTTCATAATAGCTTTCATTATTGTAAGCCTCACTCTCTTTCTGATATTTTTCATAATTATTTGATTGTGTTTTCCTGAGAGCAACATCTATATTCTTAAAATGGATTTCAGGTGTATCTTCAATATTCTTACTTCATTACAGGGATGTTAATAAAAAAGAAAAAGAGAAAAACCGAGTTTAGAAGCGTTAAAGAAATGGTTATTAGAAATTCATATATTTTATAAAGGATTAAGGTGATTTAGAAAAAATGTATTGATTCCAAATTAATTGTTTTCTAGATAATATGAAGAAATATGTCTTCAAAGTTAACCACAAGTGGTAAAGGTTTTAAATATTGTTCTGTAAACATGAGGCACGAGGGGGTAACAGCACAGCAATGAACCCTAATGATACAATCCCATGGAAGCTAACCTCTTTCCTCAAGGAGCAAGTGTTCCAACCACCGCCTCAGGCCAGGATGCAACACCACATGCAGCAGCCGCAGTACTCGTGGAACTCTTGGTAATTTCTACTTGTAAAGTAATGTAGATGCTTGACGTAGAAGCTTAGAAATTAGTTCCATCACTTTTGTAGTTTCCATCCCAATCCCTCTTAATTTATACTTTGATGCACTGACTTAGCCCTGGAGGGGTACCAATTACAGATGTCAAGCTGCATCAAAGGCTTTATTAACTTCGCTCTAGCGAAGCTTAATTCTGTTAATTATATATATTCCCATTTCTTATTTCTTATGATTTTATGTATTTTTTATTACAATATGAAAATAAAAGATCATCGTTATTAGACTACCATAGTTTATGTTTACTTTATAAACATTATGTATGCACTGCATTATAGAAATATGCAATATATATAGAATCGGTTTAAGGTCTTATAAAATTGCATTGATGTTTATTATTCCATATGAATGACATAATTGTATATTTATTGTAAAAGTGATATATACTAGATTGTAAACAAAGTCTTACCTTTCTAAGGCCTTGAGTGTATTCTCAATGGATAATGTGTACATAAAGTAAAATTCATTTTCAGTTTATTAAAATATTTATTGTTAACCCATCCGTTAAGATGGTTATCTACCATCACTATGAATTGAAAGACGAAGTGGAATGACTGAAGTACTTCCCCACGATCACTCCATTCTGTCGATCAATTTTTTAACCTTAGGTTTACGATCTAAAGCAACTTAAACGCGTATTTACCCAATAATTACAGTCCACAAAAATTTCAATGTTGATATTAATAGAACTCCTGAAATTGATGAGTTATAAATAGTTCTTCTACAATTATTATATTAAATAATTTAATCTTTATCCCCTACAAAAAAAAAAAAATTAAAATAGAAGAAATTTTAGATATATTAAAAATTAACATCTACTATAAATGTTTGTTTTATTTAACTTAATATTAATAATTTTTAACATGATTAATAGTAAAAAAAAAATTGAAGCTTATTTATATCAATATTTTAACTATTATGTAGATGTGAATTAAGGAGATTGTCCGGGTTGCTATCAATAAAATCAATTAAGGCATAGTTATTACTAATTTTAGTTCTACATTAGTTATTACTAGGGATAAGATTTTTATGTTTTCACATATTTTTACCTGACCATGATATCTTCGATTACTTACTAACTAAAGATGTTTCAAGACATTTCTGGCCAAAAGAAGCCATTTTTATTTCACATATTTTTATATATTTGGCCTTTTTTACATATTTTGTTGTAAATCACATATTATCTGAAATATTTGTTATTTTTTACATATTTTTAGATATTTTGTCCTGAATCACGTATTTCCTTAAATTATTTGTTCAATTGTAAATACATTTTTCGCAGCAACTACGTAAAATTCAAGATAAAGCAAGAAACTTAAAGGTGAAATTTATCACTTATCATAAATAGTGCGTAAAAATAAATACATAATTTATAAATACATATTATTTACATATTTTTTTAAATATTTGACAATTTATTAGCACATATTTATGTACATATTTCGGATTTTTTAGCACATAAAAATCCTATCCCTAGTTATTACTTTTACCATTTATCACTTATTATCTTCACAGTCTTTGTTTTACAACAGGATAATTCGATCAGCTAATCAAAGTTGGCTATTAATAAATAGTGGAAACTAGTTCTTAATTGTTTTTTATGACTGCAACACTGACAATTGCCTTCTGTTTATTATTATTATGAAGAACCTTCTTTTTTAAGTGATTAACCATCCCTAATTATTAGTAGTAATAAAAAATGGATAAATATTAGATATGAAATAATTTGATAATAGTAAAGAAGGACAAAGGAAAAGTATTTTTTTAGGTTGAAAAACGTTTTCATAAAATAGGAGTAGTAATATAAATGTATAACATACCGTTTGAAAGCCAACAGTTAAAAAAAAGAATGTATCATATAAAATCGTAGTGGGTAATTGAGAATGTTGAAAAACCTATAAATTGAGTAACTTAAATTTCAATCAGATAAAAAATTAATTTCAATCAGATTGATTTTGAAAACAAATTCATTGAAGAAATACGAATTATAACTTTTCCTATAGTGTAGTAAACAGGAAAAGGGTGTAAAGGAAGATTCATCTTATTAAAATAATTGAATACAATTAAAACTTAAAAGTCACAGATAAATAAAAAAATCAGTAATAAATGAAAAACTTAAAATAATTCAAAACTCATGACGTATCAAAATATAAGATTCATTCTTAATTTCTAGTTGTTTATACCGACCAAAAATAATTTTAAAAAACCTTCTGACTCTGTTAACAATTTAAGATTTATACGCACACACGTATGAATTTTCTCAGGTTAATTGTAAATTTTGTGAATTACTAAAAATAGATTTTCCTTTTGCCAATTATTCTTCAACTTAACATTTACATGCCTAATTTAAATTTGTTTGTTTTTTAATAGGAATAACCCCTACTCTGGAATGAGGTGAAAGATAAAAATATATTTTTTTTTACTATCACTATTATATGTTAGTAGTTTAGCTATTTGTCATTTTATCACTCTCCTTACATCTAGACAAACCTAGAGTTAGTCGTATTATTGTTTATTATATTTTATAAGAAAAAAAATGTATATATATTTTGTCTAAAAGTAGTAGTAGAATAGTGGATTGCGTACGTTTTGTGCATCTGGTTGCATATCTGTCATGTGTTTGATTTATGTTATTTCACTTCTTAATGTATAGATAATGCAACTATATGTGAACCAAATGCATTATTTGGATCTGGTGTTCGTTTCATGTTTGGTTAGTTATGAGTTAGATAATTTTCATTTATTCATTTTTTTTTTAACTTACAAAGATAAATGAAAAGTTTAGTATTAAAACATTTGCATGCACCATGCCTGTTATAATCGGGCATATCATTTCAGGACAATTATCTCCTCTTTAGTTCCTTTAATTTTGTTTATATGAAATAATTAATTATTAGTAGCAATAAAAAATGCATTGATATAGCCTATGAAATAATTTTATAATCATAAAAAAAGGAAAAATATTTTTCGAGGTTAAAAAACATTTTCCGGAAATAAGAGTGGTAATATAGGTGTATAATATACCGTTGAGTAGCCAACAATAAAGATATAAATATGTAAAATATAAAATCGTAGAAGGTAATGGAGAACGATGAAAAAAACATAAATTAACTGAATTTAAAAATAATCTGGTTTTCAATGTTGCTATGACAATAATTAGTTTTATCTGACCTACAAGTGGAAATGTTGAAACGGAAAGAATTGCCATTGTAAATAATGAGAAGTTACCACTTCGAAATGAGAAAGAATTTTTTTTTAAATTTATTTAATGTAATTTACAACTGTATAAATAATAAATACAATAAGTAAATCTGTGGACTGTTTCATTTACTCTTGAAAATCTTGGGAAGGAACCACCCGATGGTGGTACATCAAGGATTAATTTAAATTAGAAGGTCCCGTGGCCATCTTCTTTTCAGACGCCTCGGAGGATTATCAGGAATTGTTACTGATGAGAGATTAAGGAGATTAACCACTAATGGGTTAGGATGATTAAGGAGTTTGGAATAAAAAGACGCATATCTGGTTTGGGTCAAATCTGCAACGAATGGGATGTTAAGGTCTTTATGAATGAGTTTATTTGTGATGTAATAAGGAGCATCAAGGATTTTACGTAGGATTTTGGATTGTAAGGATTGGATGGGGGAGGAATTTGATGGTTTGGTAGAGCCTAAAAGCTCAATTCCATATGTCCAAATTGGTCTGATTATCGTATTGTATAATAATTTTTTGTAGTGAATGGGGGGCTTAGAGGGTTTGTCAAGAAGGTGTTGAGGCAATCGAAATCTACGGGCAATTTCTTGTCGTTTCAGTCTTGTATGTGGATTCCATTCCGTGTAAGTCTCTTATCAAGATGGAGTCCTGAATATCGAATCTGTTCAACAGGCGTTAGTGGAGTATTTAGAAAGGATACTGTAGGACAGGAGGGTAGAGGTTTACGACGGAAGGTAGAGGTTTACGACGGAGAGTAAAGGTGATCTGGTGGGATTTGTCAGGATTTATTTTGATTCTCCAGTTTTGACAACATTCTTCAATGGATGGTATGTGTGTCTGTAGTGTTTGTGATGCATTAGTAAGGTCGTTGTTTACAGACAGTATACATGTGTCATCAGAGTATGTTGTTAGGACTGTGTTAGGGTGTGTTGGGATGGCATCTGTATAAACCGTGTAAAGGGACCTAAGATACGACCGTGAGGAACACCAACGGACAGAGAAAAAAGAGATGAGTAGGCTAGGTTATGATTTACTTTAAAGGTTCTATCAGAGAGGTAGGAACGGATTCAAAGGAAATATGTTGGGGGAAGAAATTGATGAAGTTTATAGAGCAGTCTTGGATGCCAGACTCGAAAGCTTTGTCAACATCGAGGAATCAACCACTCGATGACATTGTTGTATGGTAGAATGGGATGTTCTAAATCCAAACTGGTGGTCAGGAATAACATGATATGATTCAAGGATTGGATAGAGGCGTTTAAATAAGAGTTTTCCTAGGATTTTGCCCGTAATGGGCAGTAGCGAAATAGGACGGTAGGAAAATGGATATTCAAGTGGCTTGGAGGGTTTGGGAAACATTTTTATTATAGACATTTTCCAAGGGTTGGGGAACTAGGTGGATGGAGAGTAGCATTATAGATATAGGTAAGGAATAGAATGGCTTTACGAGGGAGCTGTTTCAGAATGTGTGCTGTGATAAGATCGTGGCACGGAGCTTTTTTAGAAGGTAATTGGTGGATGATGTTCATTATTTCTGAGGAATGAAAGGCTTTAGGAGGAAGGGTCATTTGGTGTGGAATTGTAATCTCTGCTTCAACATGTTCAAGATGCATTGGATTAAGAATATCAAGATGGGGGTTAAAAGTTTTGAAGAGGTGTTCGCCGCACATTTGAGTTTTTTCTTCATCTGATCGTGTCCAAGTCTTGTTTTCAGTGAGAAGTAGATGGTTGAGTGATTTGTATTTTAGTAGCTTCTTAGTTGTTGTCCATAATGGTTTGTCAGTGGTATTTAGGTTTTCTGTTAAGTTCTGAAAATTTTGTATTCTGTGTTTTCTAATTTCTGTTTTTAGTCTGTTAGTCAATGTATTGTAATGAGTTTTGTCCGAGGGATATCTTGTTCTGTGCCACCTCGCTCTTGACGCTCCACCGACCTTTTTCTGTTAATAAGGCTTGTACGTGACGAGGTAAGTTGTTTTCCCGAAAGATTTTCATTGGTGAAGTATTGTTAGTGATAGTAGTTCCTATCGATCTGGAGAGTATTTTGATAGCTGAGTCGATCTGTTCTTTAATGGAATTTTTAAGTCAAGTACGTTTTCTAGATCAGTCCGAAAAATTTTCCAGTTCACCTGTCCTGTAACCAGTGAAGAGGAAGAGGGTCTTGGAATAGAATTTGAGTGAATGTGGAGTAGAACTAGGCTGTGATCTGAAGAGAGGTCATCTAAAGATTGAATTGGAGAAAGAATTAATTTCAATTCCCATTAGGGTCTTTAGTGGGTGTTGTGTGCATACATGTTACATATATGCTATATTATGACTGTGATTTGAATTATAAATTAGTTAATGGTATTGTTAGTTCTTTATTCGGGGTAAATTAAGTTAGCCTGTCTGACCACATTATCACTACTCATAGTCTGTGAATTCATATTTTAAAATCGCTTACATCGAAGACTGAAACTCTTGCGACACTGGTTGTGATAAAGTTCAAATTGAAACAAACAAATATGTTGTAGTTAAATGTAAAATTTTGGAGCTGGGTGGATGAGATGATGGTGGATTGTGTCAGGGCTCGGAGAGGAAGTTAAATTATATTCATTCATTACTGTAGTTAGCTTTGCGATCGATAAGTCCCGCACAGCTCGCTTACACGGCAAAGCAAGACCACGTCTTTTAAAGCACAAAAGTCCGGTCGCCTTCTCATTGGTACTTACAAATACATCAAAAAGAACTCGTCAAAGACATGAAGTTAACTCGACATTGGATTTATTTTATATATTACAGCTAATATATAAAATATTACATCATCGCTCGATTGAATTTAACCTGAATCGATAATTATGAATATTTTCGTATTATAACATGAATAATGATTTACTAACGAAATTACTTATATTCGAAGGTAATTCCATCTTTTTTTTATTTTTTGTGTTGTCTATTTTCGATAAAAATAAATTATTTCTTAAGGTTGAACCCTTTTCAGTTTTTCAAGATAAAATGAATGTTTGGTCGAAACATTTTTTGAAGACGTTGTGGCAGTTTTTTTTTTCATGTCATAGTTCCTCACCATATTTAGCTGATTCGCCGTCCGGCCAAATCTTCTCCGCCCATCTTGTCCGGACTGTAAGAAGGGTTTCAGGAAGGCGTAGAAAGAGTAAATTCATTGTCTACAGGTAAAACCATAGAAACTCTGTTTTAGGATCGAAAGAGGGTTTTATTGGTTGAATTAATGTCTACTGGAACCAAAATGAATGTGAAATACTATCGTACACCGTCCCTATTGTCGGGAGTTAGATAGTGGTGAGCACATTTGGCAGAAAGGTGAATCAGATCCGAGAGATGAGGTTCAAGGTCATGGCGGAGAACTATGACAAGGGCATTTAAAAGCTGTTACAGCATTTTCAGAAATAAATTTAACGAAGCAGTAATCTTGTAAAATAATAGACAAATGTTAACCTAGTTTACTTTTGAAATTATCCTCGCAAATTAATCCCATACAAATTACTTAAGTAATAAAGAATATGTACTTTTTATTCTATCGAACCCTTAAAAAATAGTATTTTAGTACCTATCCATTTCATTAACACTTTTATATCTGAGGTCAACCTCTTGATTTCACTCAAAATGAGTCTTCTGTTCCTTTCTAGATCCGGGATATGAGGCCATTCCACATGTTCCGTCGTCCATGTTGTCTTTTCCCACTGTTTTTGGTTTCTATATATTTTTTTATGCTGGTATTTACAAATATAAAAAATAAATAAAAATATCACTTTCTGTTAAATGTGTATAATAACTGAAGGAATTTACTTTGAAAAGTACTCATTAACTTGCAAACTTTTATTCATTGACAATATTACAATCTGTCACAAATTTGGGCAACGGGAAATAGTGATAATTAATAATTGTACACTTTCATATAAAAAAATAAAAATAATATTAAAGAAAATAAAAAATATATATATAGAAATAATAAAATTAAAATAAATAAAATCTTTATATGTAAGTATATAAAGAAGAAAAATAAATAAACGAAATGAATATAATCAAACTAAGTAAAATAAATTATTTACAATCTCGACCTAAGGATCCTCCGACCCACTCTATCCCCACACATGAGGGGTAGAGTAAGGCTCTTCGAGATCCCAGCGCTTTGAGGTTTATACTAGACTCCTCTATAATACCATAGGATTATAATTACCCTATATTTACCTTATTTTCGCCCAATTTTGGGAAAGCAATAGTGCTATTAAGTTTTTTTTTAAATTTATTTGTTGAAATTTACTACTGTATTGAAATATATACAACAAGTAAATTTGATATTAATTATTCAATGGCACACACATGTGAAGAATCCACCCATTGATAGAACTGCAATAACATTTCCAGAGGAAACAATCTCTAGGCAATCTTCTTTTCAGACGCCTAGGAAGGTTATCAGGGAACGAAAGAGAAGCTAGGTTAGAAACAAATGGGTCTGGGTGGTTGGCAAGTTTATCATGGAAGGATTGGTATCTGGTTCTGGCCAAGTCATGTGGAGCATTGGGTTCCTAATGGATGACTTGATTTGCGGTAAGGTAAGGAGCATTAAGGATTTTGGATTTTGAGGATTGGATACGAGAAGAATTCAATGGTTTTGTGAAGCCCGAAAGCTCAACTCCGTAATTCCAGATAGGCCTTAGTACAGTCATACAAATGTAGTAGTCTTTTGTAATTAGTTGGAGGTTTGACCGATTGTCTTGTAAGTTCTGTAATAGTTGGAATCGACGGGGAGTTTCCTGCCTTTTCAGTCTTGTATTAGGATTAGTTTTTGTTAATTCCCAATATTTTTTTTAATAATGCTCTCAAAATAAAGCACCTTTTTACACACTAATGATTGTATTCTCTATTTCCTTTTAACAAAAATATTACAACTTTGGATTATTCTCTCAATATATATTTATTATTGAAGTTGAGTAGAAAATATATATAATTATGACATTCTTCACAAATTTTATCAAAAATCCTCACTACACTTCATTATATCACAAATAAGGTTATCCTTTTCATATATTTTTCTAATAGCAGATTTGGGCTGAAGTAGGTATACTTAATACTTATCTTCTTTACAATATGTGCATTATTATCCAACTTTTTTTTCTCACATTTTTCCTGCGAGATTTCTGAAAAGAAAATGCCCTCAAGCTCTCAGGGAATTAAATATTCATTACTGTCAACATTCTTAGGAAGTTATTTTTGTTATAAATTAATTTTTATTGAAGAATTAACATGTTGTATTGTAAAAAGTACAACTTTGAATTTTAATTTTTAAAAAAAATAATAATAAATTGAAATCTCTTTAGGTCAAAAATATTGTATTTTCCCAATTCCATTGAATTTAGTCCTGTATTACGCCATTGACTAATATGTGAAAAGATAGTAAGGAAACTCACAAATTTAATAGTTTACAAAATTATAATACTTTATTACTTCTAAAAATGAAGTTGGAACTTAAATCTTCAATGGTTTTTTATTCTATTTTTTGTCACTACTGCCAAGCTGTGGTCATTATCAGAAAAAAAAAATCAGTAATAATTCTCGAGGTCGTAGAGTTGGATGGATAAGTAGATACGCACCGATCAAAGATAGTTAAAACACGCAATTGACCATAGCTTCATGACCAACAACACAAATTAGTCGTGCAATTGAAGCTAATAAGGTTATTGACACACTTTTGCATCATTAAAATCTAATCTAATATCACATCGCTCTTTTCAAATGTCAGCAGCGAAAGTAAGGCAATCTTAAATTCGTGGAAAAATATGAATGGACTCATTCTTGGAATTAGCCGTTAATCTTTCATAGTAATTCAAGATTAAGTGTTACAGTTTTTTTTTTAATTATTTCTCTAAAGACTATTTTTTTGTATTTTTTTTTACGCATAAAACATTTATTTAACCCTTAAGTCTTATTTATGTCGTATCGATCATATGTCACCTCTCACGTGACAAAGCGAATCATGTCGAAACTCCCTGATTTTAAGTTCTTGGGCAAATTTTTTTTTGGGGTCCGTGGTGGATTTGTTTTTGGAGTCTGTGTCCTTATTTTAAGTTTTTGGGCAAATATATGAGAACAATGTTTTTCAGCCTATCGTTATTACATTTCATAAGGTTGCGACAGTTCACTGTCTAGGTTTGTACATATGACAGTGGAACGGGGCAGTTAATGCAACTGTTAGTCGTCCACTTGCATTACTTGTACTATTAACGATCACGCCAGACCCAGTCCGACAGTAAAACTGTCTTGATTGTAACTATTAATTAGTTATTTCATGGTTGTGGCTAATACTTTTGCCACAATAACTGTGAGTGTGCGATAGTTCACTGTCAAGGCTTATTCATGTGATTGTTGAAGTAGCAGTTCCTTCACTGACTTAACTTGTACTATTAACGATTTGGCTTAACCTAATGCGACATTACTGTTACCATTAAATAGCTACACCGTTTTTGAAGGGCCTGAGCGGTATTATTCTTGTTGGAAGAATCGGAAGGACTGCTTATTAGTTAAGTATTCGTAACAGTAATTGACATCTCTAGTTATATATCACTGCCTTTTCTAAATAAATAATTATTTGAATCTCATATATGTGTAAAATTAATAATTTCTAATAAAAATGTTATTCTTACAATACTGATTTTTTTTTTTGCATATTTACCGAAACCACCTACAACCCATGTAGAATCACATATAAAAAGCTAGAGCGACTGATAAGGGTTAATTTCGAGAGATGTAAGCCTAACCCAATTCAAATTGAAATTACATCTTTACTATTTTCTCGAAAAATGATTTTTATCAAATTTGTTGTATCAATGTAAAATTATATGTTCATTGGTATCACCTAGGTCTTAATAATCAACTGAGGAGAAAAAAATGTTTAAAACCTTTTTGTAGAATCAAGAGTTGTTTTGTACTCTTCGAAAACCAAATATTTTAGAAAAATTAATATTTTAGGCAATCTTAATTTCGTGGAAAACACTAATGGACTCATTCTTGAAATTTGTCATTAATCATTCATGATAAAGTAATTAATCTGTTCAAATTTATTCTTCAAAAGATTACTTTTGATCATTATTTTTTTCACATTTAAAACATTTATTTAATATTGAAAATTAATAGTTCCACGGATCAAATTCGTTTACCAGCCATGGGCGTACAAAGCAATGCCCCCACCCCAGAAGTAAGAAAATTGTAATAACAAATATAGCACAGCTATAATTTCCTTAGAATTTTGGTATCATTGCCATACTGAAATGTCACAATCTGAACGAGCATGGCTTCCCCCCCTCTAGTTTTGATCCGTGGTGCGCCCTTAGTGCCAAAGTAGTTACATTGTTTCATTTGTCTCTAGAAATAAAATTCATTTAATCAGCAATGGCAGTGTGTTTTCATCTTATCTTCAGTCAGTGTATTTCTTTTTGACGAAGAAATAACATTTATAGCTAACAGTATTGTAGAAAGATATCAATTACTCAGAGAACAGTTGATCATCAATTTTGACTAGCAATTATACGTAGTTTTCATTAAAGTAATCAAAAATTGGGGTGAAATAACTGCCTTTTTTCTTCTCTTGGAGTCTTGTACCAGTGGGTCTGTCACCCCTATCATTAAGGTAAATATAAACTAAGAAATATTTTAATTTTCCAAGTTCTTTTGAATTAGAACATTTCACTCACATGTTGCCAACCTTGGCACCCGACAACAATAACACTACAATTGTAAAATCATACGGCAATGTACTTTATCCTCCTTTCAAAAATATATCTCACCCTTTTATTGCTAGATTGCTTCTTTACGAATTACAAAGGTAAGTGTAATCTTGAAGTGGTTCTTTTTTTTTAGTAGTCATTTACGAAAATGTTTATAGCTCAAGTAATCTTCCTTGTTTATGGTCCTTGGTCGTTCTCTTTATTTATTTTTTATTATTTTCAACATCCTTACAGTAAAAGTAATTTAAAATCAATCAAAGTAAGAATATATTTATTTATTTATTTTTTATTATTGTCTACATCCTTACAATAAAAGTAATTTAAAATAATTAAAGTAAGAATATGATATTTTGACTTTATTTTAGCATAGATTTATATTGAATTAAAATTTCTTGTTTGATATATTTTTCTTATTTTACTCTACTTTTATTTAAAGGGAAACTTTATATTAAGTTTTAATAAAGAAACATAGCAATTTTTCGTGACAATCCTCCAAGGCGCCTGAAAAGAAGATGGCCACGTACTTGCTTATATAAAATGTCATTAGAGTGCAACCAATGGATAGTTTCTCTATACTCCTATAACACTCCATTTTATCTAAGATCAAATTTACTGAATGTATTATATAATATACAGTTGTAAATTTCAATAAAGATATTTTTTTAAAATGTTAATAATTCATTGAGCAAGATTTTCGCCGTTTGAAGTAGCTTCTCAAAAAGAATTTCTCAATTTAATCTCTAATTACTAGGGGGTGGCTACTCCTACTTCCATGACGACGTCCCTGGTGAAAACTATCCACTTTCTTTTCAATCTTGCATTAAAAAGCTCAATAGTTCTTCGGCCTCATTTTCGGCCGCGTTCCCAGAAGACGAGAAATAAATATGAGGTAACTTAGTGGGAGTCAACAACCTTATCTGTGTCGGTGACGACAACATAAATCGATAGCTTCAGTTGCAAACAGTTCATTTATCTCTAACTATTGTTAAATGGGGGAGGGGGTGTTTGCTGAGTCATTGTGTTCCAAACGATTGGCCCTACAGCCCTTTGGCATTTCTTTCAAAAGTATCCTTAGCGTTATCTGTGATGACATGTGAGAACTTTCAAGAACCTCACGTCCACAATATTTCAAATTAGGATACCTTTCAAGATCTCCAATGATTTGGTTTTTCAAGAATATTAATTACAGTTGATGCTAAATATCGTTCAATTTGATTCGATAGACGAAGGGAATCCATAATATCGGATTAAAATATAGGAGATAAGTGTAACTGGTATATATATATTTAAAAAAACAAACAAACATGCTTATTTATTTGAACAAAATTTTTCCAAATATACCAGACTAAAATTAAAAACGTACTTTTACAATTTTGATGACTTATCACAATTCAAGATTCTAGTAAAAATACTGATTTGTAACAGAAATTAAAACTGTTTTTGGTCATTTTTAATCATGATATTATAAAAAACAAAGATACATATCAATTTATGATGTAATTTTTAATAGATTTTATTCTTTTATGGTTCCATTAGGTCAGAAAACTAAGTTCACTGTAAACAAAGATTATAAGTTTATCACTAACATGGACCCCACACAGCACATATAAAGAATAAGAAGCTAACCGACGACATGGCCAGTTATATAGTCTGCTGAACAGAACATCACGTCTTTCAACTATTTACAAGAAAATATTCAAAACCCGTAAATTTGTAGTATATTTTAGTAATAGTAGGTAAATTTTTGAACTTCAGACGTATCCAATCCTTCCAGTCTAAAGTCCTTCAAACAACAACCCATTTGCTCGTGACCTAATTCTATCCATGTTCCATGTTATCCAATTTTCATCGGAACCTTACCATCCTAATATTTTGGCACAATCCATTTACCATCTTCGAAAGTTGAAATGGCTGTGGCTCCGAGATTTTTGAATATGTCATATTTTCAATATTTATTAATTATTAATTAATATTTACAATTACTATATAATATATTTTCAATAAAAAAAAGTTTATTATAGGCTCGGTGATTGCTATATATGGGTAATAAAACCTATTTTCCGAGAGAATAAATAAATATTTGAAACGTATGGGGAAAATAAAAAATAACTAACAGTTGAATTTGAACTTTTTGTCGGTCGAGGAAAACAAAAGAGTTGCTGATGGCAAGAGAATGAGCGAAAAATTGAAAATGGCTTAAAGAGTCATTTACAAATTACTCCGCCATCAAAAAGATTCCCAGCCGGCAGAGGGAATTGTTTCACGATTCAGTGAGCATTTTATCAAAGTCCTAGGCAATTTCTTTTCCGCACATTGTAGTAGGTTTTTGTACTAGGTATTGGTATGCCAAGTGCTAGTTTATTTCTTATTATTATTTAAAATAAAAACTTTAAATTTAATTTTTTAATCAGCCTAAACAATGTTAAATTATGTTTAAATTAATCGATAAAATTTTTTTTAAAAAATATATGTCTAAAAATCAACTTATGATTTTAATTGATATCGCTGTTTTTGCTGCAATACTTCGCGGCAGAGGTGGTAGGTAAATTCTTTTTTGAGGATACCAATGGAAGATAGGTCCCAGAAACCTTAATGCTCTGAGTGTCATTTTTGAGCGGAAAGATCATACCGAAAAATCTAATCGATTAATTGAATGTTGAACTATTCCTTCATGTTATTTATTTCACATTCATTTCTACTTTTATATTGAACGATTCCTGAAATGTCCCAATCTCCTTGAATACATGAAAGCATTAAATTTCTCTTCATTACTTATACATTCCTCCAAAGTGATCTAAACAGTAAAGGAATGGATAATCTAGCCTTAACCCATATGAATTTTGCTATATATTAGCAAAATATATAGGAATAAATGTCCGTAGATTCTTTTATTATTCCAGGAAATCCAGCTATCTTCCTGTATTATTGTTTAATAATGTATCACCTTTTGTTGATCACCTGTAGCATTCACTTCCATTCAAAAGGAATAGTATGAGGCATATTAATAAAAATCAAATTATTTTTTATGTTCTTCATAACTTGTTTCTTTTGCAATTTTAATTTCTGTTGTGTAAATTTTACTGATTGTATAATGCAATATCATGATTCAAAAATGGTTCATATCTGATAATTAAAATATAGAACTAATTAAATGACTAAAAAATTTGATGCGAGCATAATACAACTTCCACTCACTGTCCTACTTGGAGTTTAAATCATAGCTTGTTTCAAATTCGATTTTTTTTTTATTATGAATTTACCATTAGCACTCCCCCTGATTATTTGTCTATTCATTCTTTATGAAAAAAAAATTATTACTATGTTTTCGTGTTTCCTTGATCGTTATGACAGCAGTCATAAATTCATAACTATCATGGAAACATGAATACATTTATTTTCTTGGAAGATCGTTACTGACCGAGTGTAATATAAGTATTACACACGGTCATTAACGATCTCTTTGATGGTGTTGATGCGATCAAAATAACTCAAATAGTAATAAAACTATTTATTGTGAGGCAAAGTTAAGTCTCACTCAGCAGGGCTTACTGAATGGAGATAAGAAACTTATTGATTCCTGTGCTTACCTCAATTCAGTAAGCCCCGATGAAGCCTTCCAAATTGAGGCGAAACATTGGCTCACAATCAATAGTTTAATTAATATTTGAGCTCTTTTGATCGCATCAACACCACCTCCTTCCTTTTATTTATTTTCTCCTTTAATTCATCTTAACATTCTTTGTTTTTTTATAATTGTCCATTGTTTATTATTGAGAAAAATTATTTCAAATAAACGAAATGAAAGATACTCTAGTGGAAGCTTTAAAAGTAAAGTTTAATAAAAATTAAATAAGTTAGTGTCCTTTAGGACCGTACACATGGTTCTAGCGCTTAAGATCAATTTCAACCGACTTTGAATCAGTGACATGGCTGGGATCTCTTGGAGGAATTATTTTTACTTAAATTTTATATTCATTATCTTCTGTGTTGTTATTATTATTATTATGTATTGTGTTGTATTATTATTCTGTCATCAATTAATCAATACTTATTATTATAGATATTTAATTTTTTTTTGTAATATATCATATTTGTAACTTATTTATTTACGTTTTGTTCTTTTTTTTATTTTATTATTATTATTTAATTTCTATTTTTTGATGGATTGTTAAGGTATGAATGGATATTTAGAAAGCTAACACTTATAACTCTTGATTTTGACAGCTTTTATTATCATTATCTAAGTATAACTTCTATCAGAAACAGGCGTTTTGAGATAGTGAAAAAGTGTATAATTAATTATTTAAAGTTACATTTCCGACAAGTCACTTTTAGCGAAAAGTTGCATCCCTTCCATGTACTTACCTTTAATACAAAATTTCAGTTTCGTAAAACTTTTCGTCCACACAAATACATGAATGTTTTTACTGGATTTCGTAAACCTAAATTATTTCCCAATTACCTTCCTTTTTCTAAAAACGATTTTATTATGTGGCACAACAGCTCGGGGTGTGGCTTGACAATGCTGCTCCATTCCGTCTATTTCTGGCCTTCTGTCTCCGTCCACTGACGCCGTTCAAATCCTCATCGACGTCTTGTGGACCGTCTGCGTGGTCGGCTCCTCTTGCCAATTATTTAGCATGAAGGAGCTTGCCTTCTGCTATCATGCATTCTTATATTTATACAAAACGTTACTAAATAAATAGTTTTATAATACAAATTATCCATTGTATCCGGCTTGCCTTGGTAAATTGGACCTGCTGAACATCCTCATTTAAAGGATACAGTTCGGCGTTAGTCAGAAACCTCCGTAAGTTATACTTTCAAAAACTGGATCATCAATTTTTCATATAGCCCAGTCCTTGAATATTTTATCTGATCCGTTTAAAAGTGAGATTACATGTTTTTGAACCGTAAGGATTGGCCTAAGCAACACATTGTATGGTCTTGTTTTGGAACACCTCGAACAAAATCGTTATGGATTTGTTTTTTGGCTGATAAGAATTTAAGGACATTTTTTCACCCTGGCAAGATGGAGGTAGTTGAAGAAATTATAAAAAATAATCATAGTTGTAACATTACACAAAAAATAATGTCATATTAGAGTTTTTTAATACTTGATGCTCAATGATTTTTAGGTTTTTTTTACTACATATCTCGTGACTGATGTTTTGGCTTTAAAAATATCCTAAAAATGGTCAAGATAGTTCAAATTATGAAATTCTGCATGCAACACATCCTTGTATTGGTTACTGCTTCATAAATGATATTTCTATAGCCTTATCCGCAATTCAGGATAGCAATTAACATTATCAACCTTGTGCCATCGTCTTTTCTTTAATTTCTCACTTTTTGAACTATCCTACGTAGGTCCTAAAATAATAAAAATAAATTAAAATCTTTCTTTTTGGACCTGTTGTTAAGAGCGAATCAGAGAAATAAAGCAGCATGGTACTAAATTATTAGATTTTTTTTCTTGGTTTCGGTTTTCCTCATTCATCAGATTGCTTATCTGGACATGTTTCCCCGATATAATTACGTTGAACTGTTTCTATTTACTTCACCTTCGAACAGGAAAATTCACTACAGAGAACAGATCAATCATGGATTTGAGCTTTATTTATGACAGAATTTATTAAATAGTATATTTCAAAGATAAAAAAAATTGTATACAATTTAACTGATTCAATGAAAATATTCCATCTTCCTTTAAAATGGTTTTAAAAAACATATAATTTTCTGAAACATGTGTAACAATAATGTTGAGTGTGAAATAAATATCGGCTAAAAATTAGAATTTATAGAAATTTGGAAAAGAAGAATTTAATATATTGCATAAACTACTCTCTTTTTAAATATATTTCCTTAATCTTCGTTAAACCTATCATATTTTTTAAAGTGTTTTTCCATTAACTAGACGTCTTTTTTGTAAAATATAATAATATAAAGTTTTTATTGAAGTAAATTTATGTAATAATATTTAAGTTTATTGAACAATACCCTAGTAAAATTACATTAGGTTTGTTACTCATGACAAGAAATCTAAATGTAGGTAAACTACCACAAATTGAACTTGTTATAAACCTAACCAGAACGAGCCTTGTGGATTTCTTAGTGATCAATGTTTAGTAAAATCATGATTTAAATACAACCTATTTCCAGAATTTGTTCGAACCTCCTCCAGAGATGAGAATTTATGAACTTTAATTCTAGATATATTGTTTCACCATCATCATCATCATATCATTTTATTGTCTGATTATTTTCATATAATATTATATTTATTTTTAAATCAAGATTCCATTGATGTGAATTTTTTTTTATTATATACCATGAAATGAGGCGTGGGGAAACCCCCAAAATATACGTAATTAAGGTCATGTTTTTAAAAATAATTATTATTGCCTCATTTTTTTGTTTTAAATACATTAGAAAAAGAGATATACAAAATATTGTTAAGTTATTCAATAAATTGGATTAATCACATTTTGCTTGGGAATTTGAAAAAAAAAAAAACTATGACAATTAAAAAAAAAAAATATTTTAATTATTAAACACTGACATAAAGCGATTGTATGGAAAAAAAATTGCAACATTTTCTGTCATTTTCAAGATCTAAATTTTATAATAATCGCTAAAATGTATTTTAATTATTTTTCCGAAAATCGAATATTCCTTCGAATATCCACTTAGAGCTCCAAGGGCCGTTTTTATTTTCTCTATTCTTAATAGATTATTAGGTAGAGATAGCATTAAAAATATTACACAATATATTACAAAATATATATTTTCTAACAGTACAACAACGTTTCGGCTCTAAAGCCATACTAATGTTTTACTTAACTAAATTGGGTACATTTTTCAATATACCTGATGATGGCTTTGTAGTCAAACCATTGTTTTATAGAAAAATATAAATTTCATGAAATATTGTTCAGTATTTATATGGATTGATCCCCTTTTAAATTTCAACCCCAACTTTGAATGCAAAATAATATTGTATTTAGTACGTTTTGTGGATCTAAACTTGAAAGGCCTGAAAGTAAATAGTATGGAAACATTTGTAAGTATTACCATTTAATTTTTTTTTCTCCTTTATAGTATTAATTTACATAAACATTTGGAACAAATATATATATATATATATATATATATATCGAGTATAGATATCCTTTTATTGCCATTGTGGTTGTGGTATTTAAAAAACACTTAAAATGCATTTATCTGCATTTGTATTTCCATGCCTCAAATATAATTATCTTTTATGACCCACATATAATTTTTAATTGTGTTTTTTTTAATTGTAGTTTTATTCTTAAACTTTTCATGGCTGTTATACGTCTCCTGTATATATTTAAATATTATATTATTGAATACTTTGTCATTAATAGTTTACCAGAGAATTCCGACTACTGAAATAGTAAGGATGGTAGAGGCAAGGAGCAGCACTGTCGTTGTATGAAAGGGCACGTGTACTTAGGGGCACTGCCACACCACGTGGGACCTCCCCCCTCCCTTAGCTATAATTAACACCCTTATTTATTATAGTTTTTTTTTTTTATACCGATCAGTCAAACGATCTGCATAATTATCAAAAATTATTAACCAAAATTGCATTATCTGTGCAAGGATCATTGCATCTAATGTTTGTTCTATGATTTTCGTATTTAAATAATACAAAATATTAAATAATTATGTATAAAATGGGAGTTAATCTATCAAATAAATACATAAGTTATTTTTGGATGTAAGATTCCAAATAGCTTTAACTCTCGTATTAAATTTTGTTAAAAATCTGTGAACTTCCAATTCAGACTGATAAACATAGTTTATTAATTGAAAATCAGAATTATTTTATACAAATTTAATTTTTATTTTCTTTGATTACAAAATAACGAGACAGGAATATGAGTCAGCACATAATCTCATTGTAAGTTAGTGTAGTAAAAATAATTTTAATACAACCATAATATAAAAGTACGTTTTTCAGGGAAAAAACTGTGTATGAAAAAAAATATAAACAATTCTTTGGCTTAAATATTATATTTATCTTTTTTATTAAGAAAAATTTAAATGACTGAAGAAAAGAGAGGATTAATAAAATATTAAAATTAAAATAATTTTGAATGGTTTAAGAATTATTTTTATCATTCGTTGATTATGTATTTTAAGACTGTTTTATGGTCGTTGATTGTCTTGTGGAAACTATTAAGCCTAAAGTTCACAGCAATACAGTTATAACGTTTTTTAAATCTTCAATTTATGGTTCGCTTAATTTACAATATTTTTTTTAAATATTTAATGTATGTATATTTTTAGACATGTCTACATGAGAGTTGTTGTGTTTTATACGAAAAATTTGCCCAAATATTGATAAGAATTATTTATTATTTTATAATACTTGGAACTGATTATGTTGAACTAAAGAATGTTTTAGCTTTAACAGATCAATGAAATGTCCTAAGAGTTAGTCGCCTTTGTCCGATGAGTTGGGATGGTGTGGCTTGGCGGCCAGTGAACTGAGTGTCCTAGATTCCTCTCAGTGAAAAAAATATTTCGATTCATAGCGTGTCCATGAGAATTATAAAAATGTTTATAACATAACGTTATAACTCCTTAATAAATAATAGTACAGAATAAATTATTCTCCCACTGGAATCATATGCGCTTAATGACAAATGGGATAATCTATTTGCTTTGACAGGAAAGCGCCTGGTGAAATAAAAAAGAAAAGAAAAGAACTCTATTGGTCGCTTTCCAAATATTTTTATTTATATTTCCTGACAAAAATTTATAGTACCGTTATAAATTGTTAGTAAGTAATTTAATTCCCTCAACCTTTTTATTTTTATTATGTTAATTTTTATTTCTTTGAAAAATGTTTGTATTGAATAGCTCAGTTACAAAGTCATTTAAAAAGAATAGTACCATATTTTAAAAATTCTGAAATCCAACGATATAAATATTGGATCCTCATTTGAAATATAAATTTTTATTTTTGTTAGTTATTTTGATGTTTTAGGTACAAAACATCATTAGATCTATAAAATAATTGTTCTACAACCAATTCATAAGAGATTTTATGTAATTAATTAAAGATTTGACCAAAATACATTGAGACTATTAATGTAAAAAATATTTATTTAAATGTGGATAGAAATAAGAAACAAATATACACAATTAAAATATTTAAAAAAAATGTTTTTGGTATACCATGAAGAAAAGAAATTTAATTTTATTAATTGTTCAAAATATGTTACATTAAAACATTAAAATAATCGAATACAATTTGACTATAACTGTGAAAACACAGAAATAAAAAATAAAAATATATACATAGAAGGAATCAAACTATGTTAAAGTATTAATTTTTCAAATTCAACTACAACTTCTACAGGCAAATTGACGGATTAGCAAGGGTAATAAACTAACTGTCATACTAAGTGCATGTTTTAAGAACAAATCATTAGATGAACAAATAAACATATTAGAAACAAAACCTATAATTATAAAAAAATACATATATGATTTACTCACCATTACAAAAGATCAAGAATGCAACAAACTTTTTGAGGAATGCAAACAAAAAAATAAATTTTAGAATAGAAGAAGCAAATATTAACTAATTAGATATTTAAATGAAAAATACAATAAATAAAATATTAACAAACAACTTTTATCCACACAGGAATATCAGCAATTTATGGTGTAATTGTGAAAATAATGGAAAAATTAATGTGCAGATGATAGTAATAATAAGGCACAAAAATGAAAAGAAAAGGTTGTGCAAAAATTATAACGAGATGACTAAAAGGTGTAATAAAGACAAAAAAGGGCTCAATAACACATTATTTGAAAAGCATTGACAATGAAAAAAACAAAAACAAAGTAAATTAACTTTACAAATGGAAATTCATATCAAGAAGAACAAATAGTAAAAAAAGGGAATTTTAAAAATATGACGACAAAAATGTAAAATTCGGATTATATAATGATTAGCCAAATACATGACTAACATGAAAGATAAAATAGAAACTAATAACAAAAAAGATGTAATGTATAACTCAACTGTAAAGAAAGAAAAAAAAAACAACATTATATGTGAGAGACTTCAAACAAAAAAACATATAATATGCATTCAAAACTAAATGTCACAGCACAATCAAGATATAGTATACAAAAGGAGCATAATTTTGACTTCGATGAAGTGAAAATTTTGAATACAGCATCTAATAGCAGACATTGAAAGCACATTGAATTTGAACTACAAATATTTAAGATGTGATAAATTTCAAAACGGGCTTAAAAGGTACAGGACAACACTATATAGATACAATTAAAAAAATTAATATATAACAATAATCAGTGTGGCTAAAACAAATAGAAGAAATTTGAAATAATGTTTATACTATGGTCAATTTAAAAATCCAATCATATATGTTTTAATTAATATAGATACAGATTTAGTTTTTAATTATAGTTTTAAAAACTAAGATTTTTAATATGTATATATAATATAATATAAAATATTAAATATGTGTATATAAGTTTTATATATGACGTCATTTAGACATAAACAAACAACACACTTTAAGTAATCTTTCGGAATAAATATAACATCGAATGAACTTTGGTACCTTGCATTATACTTACATCTAAGTGGTCTTAACAAAATTATAATCTATTATTTGGATTCGATAATTATTTTGGATCCCTTCCAGCCAGCTTTAACCAAAGGTGTCTGCTTTTGACACTTGGATAAACAACTTTCTAATAGTATTTTATAGTAGTATCTAATAGTATTTATAATAGTCTTTCTAATAGTATTTTTGCTATTAGCTACTGCACAACAACAATTAACTCATAATAGATAATTGCTTAAATAATAAAGAACACTGAAAAACGAAATTAAAATAACATTGGCACCTAGTAGATAAGGCTAGTGTATGTTTTGTCGAAATGACGTCATGCCATAAGAATAATGGCTGCTTGTTTTTTTTGTTTTGTTTTTTGGGGGGGCAAATAAAAATTAAATTTTAATGCTTAGTTTGAGACTATATAACGATTTTTTAATTTTAAAATCAGAGGAATTGTCATTATCAAATAAGAATATAAGAAACTTTCCAAAAACACTTAAAATACCAGATTATTCCGAAATGTAAAGAAGTAGATAGTAATCAGAGTATTACTTAGAAAAACTGGAAACAAAATTTTAACTAAACGTTTTTCGGTATTACATGTACAAAAGATGAATAAAGATGATTCAATTGATCAAAATATGTCATGAGCTACTGTCTATTTTTCATATTCTCTATGGCTTCTATGGTTTGAGCCAGAAAAATTAAGTGTTTTGTACGACTTCGCCAGTCTGAACTGCCTTTAAAAATAAATGCATGAACGTCGAACAATCTACATATTAAATATCTTTGTCAGGATATAAACTTAATTAGGATTCCTTGGTTAGTGACATGCAAACTCAGTCTTCCCATTAATGGTAAGGCAAGTAACTTCCAAATCTGTCTTTATCTGTAACTACTTTGAACTAATAAATATGGTTCTTTTAATTCTCCTGGAGTGAGTTTTTTGATACTTTGAATAATTATTGTTGTTGTTTTTACGTAGATACGTAAGTACTTAACCTATATTTCAATACGAAATATACAAACATGTATTTAGCTTATCTACTTATACCTGACTGGAATGGACTTTATATTGAAATACACAACCCTTCTCACTCCTTAGACTAAAATATTTTTCTATGGAAGTCGATCGCGACAGACTTTTAAGATCTAAGAAAAGTAGATCCCATATACAGAAAAGCTTACCACCAAATACATAAGGTCTTGGACAACTATTCATATCAACTCTTTAATTCTAATTACTTATAACTAATTTAATATTGAATGATTGTTTATTCTATTCACCTATTTTTATTTATCCTTTCTGATTTGTTATGTGATACAATCAATATTTTTAATTTTTATTTTTATTTCAATATTTTTTGTCCTGTTACAAGGTGTATGTGTATGGTAGATTCTCCTATTTTTTTTACAATGTTCTTTGTTGTAAGAGCATCCGAAATTTAGTTTTACTATTGGTTACTTTTGAGCATGTTATAAGATGATTGTCTTCTGCATCGTTCTTTTGTGTGTACATTACTTGCTTGAAGACTCGGTTGATTGTTAGAATTATATATGTGACTTTGATGTATGCACATTACATTGTAAGATATTTTCAAATTTTATAGTTTTATCTTAATATAAGTGATACATTTTATTAATATTTATTATTAAATCTGTAATGAGAACATTGGTGGCAGAGATTCAGCAATGAACTTATTTATTTTTATAACAATATTGTTTTATATCTTTATTAATTTAATAGTTAAATTAAATTGTCAAACCACTAGGCATGAATTTAATTTCTATAATGTATTCTTTTAACTAAATTTTAAACATAATAATTTTTTAATCAATTACTTTCCTGAATTTGTTGAAGTTTTATTTATTTCAATGTTAAGGATTCTTTTTTCAAGACAAAAAAAAAGTCTCCCAACATTTTTCCCTACTAATGTTCACTTATGTATTTCTGAAAACATAGAAATCAGAAATAGCTATTGCCCATTATTTTTTACAATTTTAAAAATAGCAAAGAAAATTTTTTTTTTTTTTTCTAGAATATTCCTATAAACTTTGATTTAAACAGATTATGATGGCCCAGGTGAATAAGACACATTACATTGGAATTCTTATTTTTACTTAACCAGTACGTTTAGACCCAGATTGTAATTTATTAAGGATTAAATACAGAGATATTAGTGTTCATAAAAAAAAAATTTTTTTTGGTTGGACAAGTTGCTACAAATTTTGGGGATGGGAGATTCAAAATCTGAAATTTTCAAAAAAAGTCACCAAAGTTTTCCAATTTATTGGAGGTGTCGGAAGTATTCCTTAAAGTTTGCTATTTTCTTAAAATTATTTGATAATTTAACTACATAGAGTTTAGGGAAGCCATTTTGAGTATAATCACCACGGAAAAACAGTAATTTTTGCAGTTTGCAATAGGTTGTCAATTTTTCCAACTTTTTAGTTTTCGAATTTCCGGCTTGGGAGGGAGGGTTATTACACACACACACACACAGATATATATATATATATATAATTTTTATGTCGATCTGATTACTTAATCACAAACATTCATCTATTTATTGAAGGAATATATAAATAGTTTTAAAAAATTTCTTAGTTAGAATTTAGTTTGAAATAAGCAGTTTATGTTATATATAATGTTATACGTTTTATTTTTGTCATTGTTAAGTAAACTAGCCATCATGCAAGGGTACACAGAACTTGTGCAGGTTTTTGCTACCTGAGCCATTGTATTTGCGACCCTCTTCAATCCCATAACTGTTATCTTGTGTCAAACTGTTCGTTCTGAACTCATGCTTCATGCCTCTGGTATTTCATTGCTATTATAATTTATTGCTTGTCACATATTTCCAAAAGTACCTTTCGACTGTCTGTTTAAATTATGACTATACTCAGAATCAGACCCTGCAATTTTTGACCTGTCATCTTTTGGGTGGGCTGAAACTACTGTTACATTTTTTCTGATTGCTCTCGTCTTATTTTAGAATAGGACTAATTTTTCTGCTTATTGTTTAAATTTTTGTCAATTTTTTTTTGTATTTACTTCCGTAAATTACGTTTGAAAATTATTTTGATTTTTATAAATGACAGTATATTTTTTATATCCGGGATATTAGTTTGATATTTACCAAAGTTATTAATTTTATCGTCATACTACCCCATTTTAGAATAATTCGTTTAATCTTTATATAAGTAAAACATATTATTGGACGAATCATAATAAATAATGAAATCTAAATAATAATAAATATAATTTAACTAAATAAATTATAATTTGTAAATTTTATAAATTATTTGAACAGTATCAACACTGTATCAATAATTACATTACATTTTATACATTGAATGCATGTAAGATCTAACCTTTTATTGCATCAATTGAATACATTTTATTTCATAGAGT
Organism: Halyomorpha halys; assembly: GCF_000696795.3. NCBI lineage: Eukaryota > Metazoa > Arthropoda > Insecta > Hemiptera > Pentatomidae > Halyomorpha > Halyomorpha halys. Next base: position 290,111 of record NW_027104642.1, on the reverse strand, counting down.
GTTTATTATTTTTTTTAACCATAGTCTTGTTTATATATATTTTTTTAATTTAATTTTTTATTTGTTATAGGTAAGTCTCTATTCATGTACTATTATACAATCTTTCTTCATAATTTGTAAGTAAATAATATATTTATTTTTAATGTTATTTAATATTAGATTGCATTGTTTCTGTTTCTGTCTCTCCGAATACGATTTTTTTTATAGTTTAATGCTTCAATTTGTCTTATTCATATTAGTTTTATAACTCTCACATCCCAGGCAGTGGCATAGAAATGAGTCCAAAAGTTGCCTGTCGCAAGGGAATAATACTTTAACAAAATAATTAAAATTTAAGTAGCAAATATGCAGTGTATTCTAGCACTTACTTTAGTGTTTTTTCTTTGTATTTAAACGCTCTAAGGATTATTACCACAATGTTTTTTTGTTGTTGTGTTTCTTAGCAAAATGGTACCTCTGCTTTAGAGAGAGATTTTTTAAAAAATCGGTTTTAAAGGCCATTTCAATGAGGAGAAGATCTTTCTTGTATTAAATACCACTTGATTGTACGTTTATTCATCGAGTTTAATCAAGATAATTAGGGCTGGTTTTAAAAAAAAAATTATTAAAAATGTGTAAAGTTCATTATCTGAAGTGGAACTTCCGGTTGGTCAAATTTAACGAAAACGTTTCTGTAACATCCAAGGCATAGTAAATATGTAGTTTAAGTTTCGTACGACATTTCGTTTTTGAGCTCAATTCTCTTTTTGGTATTATTTTTATAATTTACTATTTTTAGTGTTGCTAATTGTATCTTTCGTGTTAATGAGGTTGGAGCAACAGGAATTTAAATTTCTTACATCTGCATATTTGTTGATAGTCCGATTCTTACATCTTTTGTACAGAGAGTGATTCGTTCATTTATATTTATGATTGGAGAAGTTTGTCGGTGGGTGCGATCAGCAAAGAACAACATAAATAAACAAAACCATATTTATTTATTTTATGCCGAAGTTTCGACCTGAGTTTCAGGTCTTCATCAGGGCTATAGAACAAAAGAGATAACAACAACATTTAGAGTAACATACAATTGAAAAGGAATAGTGAACAAAAGAGATAACAACAACATTTAGAGTAACATACAATTGAAAAGGAACAGTATACAAACAAATATAGAATTATACAAAATATTGAATTAAATCATAAATGATAGAAAATTTATAAAATTTGCTGACCGCACCCCCCGACAAACTTCTCCAATCATTAATCTACGGTCAACTATCTACACATCATTTATATTTAGTTTGAAATTGTTTTTATTTTTCTTGCCAGTATAGGATTTTAGTTGTATCAAATTTTTATATCGGATTTATTTTATTTTGTGAATCGAAATGCGTGGAGAGAGCAGTATGAAAAATTATAGAGCTCACATATGGGAATCGCTCTAGAATTATTATAGATTTGTTTTAAAAAATTAAATTGAATTACTTACTTTCAATTTTGAAAAATATATAATCTAGTAATTATAATTAACTAAGCATTAAATTCGACTGTAATGTTAATAAATTAAACATTAAATTTTTGGACATTTAAACTTATTTTTTACAAATTTATTAAACGCACTGGTCTTGAATAAACATTATTTGAGATTTTCATACACTTGTGATGTGGGATTTTAAAATTTTTTTTTTAAAACAGATCGAATGTTGACAGTTAGAGGTGTGCAATTAGTTAGTTCATTTCGTGGATTAAAAGAAAAATCTCCTCTCTTCTTAAAATTATTTGTTAGCTATCTTAATTATAGTGGAAATTATTCATTGTCGCCAATAAATTTTCTATTTGAATGATAGCATTATATTTGTAATATGTATATATATATATATATATATATATATATAATGAACATTGTAACGCAGCTTGAAAAAATATTATTAACTTTTCTGAGATGAATTCTACTAGACTTCCTGTCAGGGATACGTCGGATCAAGATAAAAGACAGACGCTTAAATGTAAACAAGAAAAATACATTATTCAAAAGTTTATAGTTAGGAAAGATCCGATTTCACCAAGTGCTGACATTTCCGAACTCCCCCTACAGAACAACACAAAACAAATTTATTCCATCCCATTTAGCATAGGCTTAGATTTGGTAATGAATTTTATACCTATACCCTATA
>NW_027104642.1:265656-287905 GCF_000696795.3 Halyomorpha halys | reverse complement strand
TTGGTCATCTATCTTCAGCTTCTGCTTTCCTGTTTGCAACATACAACTTTAAACGGTTATTTAAAAAATATTTTCTTCTTCATAGTAAACCCTACAGAAGAGGCATATATTTTAATAATTTGTATACACACCAAAAAAGCAAATTATATACTACAGTGTTGGTACAAATTATTACAATGTTGGAACAATATTATGTACAATGCAATAAAGAGAGAAATACAATAGAAAGAAGAATGTAATAAAAAGTACAATAGAATATAATAGAAAGAACATATCACAAAACAAGGATAGGTTGTAGTTGTTAGAAAATAGGATAGTAAAAATAAATAAGATACAACTGAAAAGAAAGAAAATCAGCAATAACAAAACCAATCTAAAATGGCATAACATGTGAAATGAGATAATTTGTATAATACTAATTTAAAAAAAAAAATACATTTTTTTTATTTGCTTGTCGCTCTATACATTAATATTAAAGGTCTATGTTGTGAGTGAACTATATTATATTATATACACACGTTATATATACAGTCGATCAGCTGATTAAACTAGGTCAGCTGACATCGAACCAAGTCCATAACTTATGTATAGATGATATATATGTATAATGCTATCAAAATTTCTTCGATTTTCTATACCATTTGCGCGTATGTGCACGGTTTTTGACAATTTATGCCTCCAGGACGCGTCGGATTAGAAAAGGTTTTGATATTTATTCATCTTAAAATCTAATTTAGCAGCAGAATCCGTAAAAAGAGGATCCCATTCCATTGGAAATTCCAGAGTTAATGACGCTGGATAAGAACTGGAAGTTTAGAAAATCAACCATAATCGATGATAGACAACATGCCATCGTTGTGACTCAGAAAAAATATAAATTCCACAAATCCAATACATAAGTTCAAAGACTTTGTTGTAGGGGGGAGGTATAAACCTGTTGTACTGTTACACACTTTATGATGAGGATTACATTTACATGTCTTTAAGTTTTTTACTACTTTTTAAGTAGTTAAATAAACGTAATGAGATAATTATTATCAGAAAACCTAATTCGAACAATCTAAGATGTTTTTAAACATTATTTTGTGTTTTTTACGTTACGAACTTAAAATCCCGAATTATCTTTTAAATAATGCCATCTAAGTTTTCCACTTGTAAAAAATGAGTTATGTCGTTACACCCAACTATGTAATGATAACTTGCAAAGTAACAATGTGGTGGACATGTAATATAATGTATGCTATAGCGTAAATAATCGTAGTTGTGTTGAAACTGTTTTTCGCATGATAACGGTCCTGGATGTCAAGCTCTGATAAAGTTTGTAAGCATTTCGTAATTTAAAAGGCTGTCATTTTCTAATAATATTATTTTTTGAAGTAAAGAGATTCATTGTATTTAATGTCTACTTTTTAAGTAGTGATGGTCATACTCAAAGGACCAACCTTACTTATTGTAAGCGAAATTTCACTGTGATCTTAATTGCAGTTAATTTCGCACTACTAAATCGTGAACAAAAATATCAGGTTCTGTTGTTTATTATTTAGTGTTATATTCTGACAAAAAAGTATTTAGAGTTGTGGGATCAAAATTTTAATTAAAAAGGAATTTTTATGAATAATATTTTCAGTTGGTTTTAGTTTACAACAGACTACTCTATTATTTTTCAATTGATGATATACACTAGTGCATTTATTTTTTAATATTTGCCAGTTGGTATTTTTTGAATATTTTGTATACAAAAAAAATTCTAAATATACTAAAAATACCTGACAAAATACAAATACAAAATGTAAAAAAAGATGTAGTATTACACTAATTGAAAAATAATATAGTCCTTTTAGTAAAATAATGTTATTTTTATAAGTTCTAATATGTAAAAAAGTTTATCAGATCCATCCATAAGTAATATTTTGCATATTTATGTTACAGTTTTAGGGAACTAGAGCTCTCGTAGCAAACGTTCCCATCAAATATTAGAAATAAATAGATTTTAAGAGTATTGTTATGATTTTTAAATGTATTCGTCGAAAAAAAAAATATAATAAAATTCATTTTCTAGTTATATTTGTTTAATACTGTTGAATAAATGAAGAAACAGATAAATTCAATAGCCAATATTTTTGGTAACATCTAACTGCTGTTATCAATCATAAAAGTTTTAATGTTCCTCCAAAATTATCATGATCACTTTTGTATACAAACTCTTATTAGAAATTCAATGAGGTTCTACGTCCTTTTTTGTACGTTATAAATAAAATTAAAGAATTTTCATGAAAAGAAATTTTTAAAAAATGTTCAAAATTAATACTTATTTTATGTAAGAATATTTTTTACATACTGTGTACTCTTTATTACGTATTTTACTGCTATCTTTGAATTACCTCGACCACAAAATATTACTTATACTTTTGCGCTTGGAAAATACATGGGATGCCATCTATAAATCGAGTATTATAATGGATGAAATAATAAGCCTTGCGGCACTCCACAATCGTCTTCCCTTCCGCTTAATAGAGTAATTGACTTTCTAAATCTTATTCGAAATTCATATCTCTGAGGCGTACAAGTTTTTAATAATATCTCAGGCCCCCGTTTCTAGGGTATAATAAAAAAAAAAAAGATTGTTTTGTTTATATTTTAACCATTAAATTTTGATTCTGTACTTCGAATGATAGCCAATACATTAATTTCTTACTTAGTATCCTTTTGTACTAGACCAAAATTTTGGATTGAAATTAGGGCACTTTTTGCATCTGTTACATAACGAAAAACTATGAAAGAATAGCTGAAAAAAGAAATGAAACATGCCATAATTTTGAAACCAATTTGAGTTCTAATTAGGTTTCATTTCAAACCATTAGAGAATTTTTAGGATCAATGGTTCTCTTAAAATGGCTGATAATAAAAAACATCGAAAAGAGGAATTTGAGAAAAAATATTTCAAGTTTAATCATTAATTTTGTATTATTAGTTTAAAGTTATGAGTAAAATCATTTCTTCGTGTTCTAGGCACACAGATTCCTTCTTATATTTATTATTTTTATTATAATTTAACAAGAATTTAATAATTACTAGCTAAAAAGTTTTTTTTTTTCAAACTTTTTCTCTCTTTCATTATTTCAGGTTATTTACCATTTTTAAGAGATCAGTGGTTCTCTTAAAAATGGTAAATAACCTAAAATAAGAGGCAATTACGCCAATTGTTTTAGTTTTTAGGGAAAATGATGAATGTTATAAGAGTATCTTGGAAAACAACGTTAAAAGAATATCTTTTACAGGCGCGTAACAATTGAAATAAATGTTTATTCATTTCATTTAAAATGAGAAATGCTCTAGTTTTATTGAAAGCAATTTCATCTGGTCAAACCATTCCATCTTTTTATTAATTGTGTGAAAGAATTTTACATTTAGAACCCAGACTGGTGTTTTCAATTAACAATTAGACTTAATTTTTCGGACAGGCGCAAGTTATCATTTAACAGTGTTATTATTGGAAAGTTATTTATTGGATTCAATGACCTTATGTAACCCTACTTCGGGGGAAAGAGTAATCCCCCAGGTTACCGACCTGCTCTAGCCACTGGTAAATTTCGTTTCACCCTAACGAAATAAAAGTTGACCCTCAAAACTGGAATCAAATCAGCACCCTGGTTTAAATGTGAGAGTTCTATTTCACAACCCTGATAACAGAATGGACGCTGCCCTCAAAATGTTTAAACAAATAATTTTACTGTTAAAGATGGTATTAATTCGTATGAGTGGGCAATTATAATTTCACAAATTTAGGTTAAGTTTATGTATTTATTTTTTGTCAGAAATAGAGAAGGTTAAAAAAGAAAATAATGCTGTTTTCCGTAATTTCACATTACTCTTTGAATTTTACATCCGTATGCTACGTCATTTTCCAAATTGGATTGAACAACAAGAAAAGGTGTATTAGCTGGATAAGACATTCAGGATTATTATTGTAAAAAATAACACCACAACTAACGAAAATACAAATACAAATTAGTTTGTTTCTTGTAATAGCAAAGATTTTTTTTTCTGTCTAAGATTAAAGCTTCAAACTGTTCCATCAGTACAATAGTATATCCTAACTAAATTTTTATGACGTTTCTTGACACTGAATGGTTCATTTGTGATATGAGTGACTGATAATACTAATATATCAGGATCTTGCAACCAAAATGTGTTCTCTTCGAACCTGTCATCTGTCGTAATTTGAATGCAATTAAAATAATTTAAAATCTATTTATAAAAGTTGCTAGATGGTAGCGGAAAACGAAGTAATTTTTCCGAGGTTACAGTCAGACACGCCACCAATCTGTCATGAAAACTTCTGTTCTACGAGGTTTTGACGTTAGCGTTCATTGCTATAACTTAATAATAATCCCACTTTCCTTAACCTTTGTTAGTATATTTTACACTAAATAAAATAAATCAGAAAAATTACTTCTTTTAAGGTTAAAGTTTTAAATTATCAAAATAATTTATTTATAAACGAATATTCGTATAACAGGTCTAGAAAAACAACTTTTAAAACAAAAATATGGGAAAGTTTTTATAAAACATTCGGGAATTTACATTCTGGAGAATATAGGTAATATAAGTAATAATAGAAGATTAAGGTTTAAAGGTTAAACTAATAAAAAATTACATATGGTAATTTATCGTAATCCAAGATATGCCTCTTATTCACTTGTTTTGTTTATTTTAATTAGTTTTTAAATACATTCATTGTTAATTTTGATTTATCACTAATTGTAAGTTTCTATTACGTTCATATTTTTGTTTTTAGAAAGTGTCTCACATATTCATTGTATTTTTATCAAAATACATATTTTTAAACTAATTTATGAACTTATTGTTTATTATTTATAAAGATATTGTTATTTCCAAATTCATTTGTTTAATTTTTACTTCCATTTCTTTTTGCAAAATTATTGCAGGCATATTAGTAGTGCATTTAAGATTTTAACTGTTCTATGTGGGGTTTTGTTTTTGTTCTTTTGCAGCGTATTTTATAGTTTTTTATTGTATATTATATGGCACATTCTGCGAGGTTTCACTTCATAAAAATCCGGGCCTTGGTTATGAATAGCTGCCATTATTTACATCCTAGCGCGAGACGTTTGCAAGTGATGTCTATACTCAGATAACGTATTCGTTGTAGCTTATGCATAAGTGAATATATTTAGTTTTAGAATTATTATTTGGTTTTCATTTAATAATAGGCTGAAATAAAAACTCAATGAAAGAACATAAACCACTGAGAAATATTGTGATAGTTTGATAATATTCTTGATAGGCAAGATATTTTACTTACGGACATATATTTTTCGTGGCTTGGTTCTAAAAGGGGCGTTTGTAATGTTTTTAAACCAAAACTTTTCAATTCAGTGAATCTTTAATTCTTCAGAGGCCTATGTCTTAAAACAAGTTAAAATAGTTTATTTGTTAGATTTTTAGTAGTTATTTATTTTATATTTTGAAGATTTACTAAATTGAAAACTTTAATTGCTCTGACCACGTCTTTTATATTTTGATAAATAATTTAAAAGAGTATTTGATAACCCCAGTAAATTGGAAAATTCAGTCAAAATTGTTGTGAAATTTTAGATTTTGCACCTCCCAATAAATTGTTGTCGCAACTTCCCTCATGGTATCAGGTTTCAGAGCCTTTGCCTCCACAAATTAAATCGATGTAGCCTTAAGTGCCCATTTGAGGAAGTCTCTTCGGCCCTGTCAATAAAATCCACCGGATATAATAAGATTACATAAAACGCTAAAAAGCCATTTAGTCGCGCCCTCTTTAATATTATTATATTTTACAGCCTCCATATAATTTTTACCATCGTTGGGATACTCGGTTTTCAAATCAAGGACTTGATCACCATTTCAGATGCTAACTTCATTCAATCCAAAATGGAAATTTTTTTTAGAATTGTTTTTACTGGATAATATAAATCAGTCTGATTTCGAACTAAATACTTTGAACTGGATGAAGGGCAGGTTTCTGTGCCAGTTTGTGGTGAAGTTATATCAGTTCAATGTATGTCGGGAGCTTTTGAGTTTCATAACTTATTATTTTTTGTTTTTATTTATTGAATAGTAATGACAAAAGGTGTTACAGTCTTAGAGCTCTATGTGTTCATTCATAATGTATGTAGAGGAGAAAATAAGAAAATATTTTATAATAAATAAAAAAAATGATACTGGAAGATCTTTGATTTCTTTGACTGCACTCGAACATTCTTCCTTTTATTTTTAAAAAAGAATGATAATAATAGGAATAATAAATAAGCATTACTACTATAAAACTAAGTAAATCAATACAATAATTCGACTAATTTAATAATAGCAAAATACACAAAGAAAAAGAAATAAATTTAGTTTTTATTTTGAAAAACATATTAATTATTCCACTTTGCAGCCCTCATGTAGAAGGCAAAGCAGTGCTTCAAGAGATCCCAGCTGCGTCACAGATATTTAAAGCTAGTGAAAACTAATTAATTATTGAGTATTAGTTAATTGTTAATGGTTCACTGTTTATATTTGGTCAGCCTATGCTAAAAACAAAAAAAATGTTATACGAAACTGAAATTACGTTTGTTAATAAAATCGACTTACCGGAAGTACCACTTTATATTATCGATTTTACACTTGCTTACCATTTCCTCGAAAACTGCTTTAGCAATTTTGATTAAACCCGTTGTATTAATAAACAACTGAGTGGGCTTTAACATCAGATAGCTTTTAATCTCAAATTAGTCTTGCATGCTGAGTTTTCATAATAGCACCCTCTAAAGTCCCTTTATTTGGAATGATTAACCATATCTCAGTGTTTGTAATTAAAAATAATTAGATTAATAGAAACTATGAATGAATTTTATGATTAACTTAAGTATAATAAAGCGTTGGAAAGCGGATGGGTTTTAGAAATATAATAGTACAAGAGCCCAAGAGGAGAAAAAACTGGGGTGAAATAACTGCCTAATTTTTGATTACTTGCAAAAATGACTTGACTTCCCTACAATTAATCCCCTTTAATAATGTTGACCTTACCCCTGTCCAACAGATCCGCTACCTTGGACTACATTTAGACAAACGACAAACCTGGAATCCTCACACAAGACTAAAAAGACAGGAAACTCTACGTCAATTTCGACTATTACAGCACTTGATGGACAAACCGTCTAAACTTCCAACTCATTAGAAAAGACTGTAATAAGGCCAATCTGGCCATACGGAGTTGAGCACTAAACCTTCGAATCCTCTCGTATCCAATCCTTACAATCCAAAATCCTCAATGCTCCTTACTTTATCACAAATAAAATCATACATAAAGATCTTATTGTTCCATATGTAACCTATCAAACCCAAACCAGATATCATTCCTTTCACTACAAACTTCCTAACCACCCAAATCCACTAGTTTCTAACCTTGCTTGCTCTTCCATTTCTGACAATCATCCGAGGCGCCTGAAAAAAAGATGGCTACGAGACCTGCTAATGAAAAACGTCATTTGGGTGTTACCAATGGGTAATTTCTCTACACGCCTGTAACACTCCATATTAACTGAGATCAAATTTACTAAATGTATTATGATGTACAGTTGTAAATAGCAATAAATAATAAATAAATGAATAAAAAAAAATTAGAATTGTTGAATTGTTAGTGTGAAATTTCTTTTCATTTGAATTTATATATAAAATTATAATTCATTGTTCATATTTATAATTTAGAGTTAATTTGAATAATTGGTTATCATAATTTTTTTTTTATTATCTAGTCATTTTTTAGAATGCATGTAGTCAGGGAAACTTTTGGGTTAATTTTTGTCATTATTATTTAGTAACCCCCCTGCCATGGTTTAGACTTACAATCCATTGTTTATAACCTACTTTTGAAATACAGCTTGTTCCCGGGTGTCTGCACTCTTTACTGTGTATAAAACTTAGTAAAATACGATTCACTAATTGATGTTAGAATCCCATAATTCAAAACTAAGATGAACAAAAAGCAATTTTCTTTATATTTGGTGTGTTACTTCCAAAAATACAAAATGATTTGAGTTCCTAACTCATTTTAATTTTAATAGTTCATGTATTACTTGGAAATTTTGAAAGTATATTCTTTTTAATGATTTTAATACAATCACGATGAAGTGTTGTTGACTGTGGATTAATATGCCAAGATGGCCAGGGGTGCGTTCAGCAAATAAACAAAAACTTATTTATTTGCGCCGAAGTTGTTATTTCTTTGTTTTCCATATTTCTTCTCTCTTCTTCCTTCTTTTTCTTTTTTCTTCCAGAAACTATGTTTATTTTAACTCGTTTTTACTTACTTATATAAATGTACATTTTTTATCTATTGTAACTTATTTTTTTCTGTCTTGCCCATTGTATCACATATATCATTTTTCTTTCATACATTTCATTATGTTGTTTTAAATTGCTTTTCATTATCTTAGACACTACTTACATATCTTATTATGTTAGGTCTATTACTCATCATTTACATTTTCTTCCGCACCTTCCATTATATTTATTTCTTCAATACTTTCTGTTTTGTATTTTTTCATGATTTATTTTGCATAATTCTTACTTCTGTAGTATCATATTTTATCTTCTATTGTTATCAATCAACTACTATCTGCTTCTATTGTTATTAATCAGTTTCATTCTACTTAATTCATTGTTATGTATATTTGTTTGTTTATCATATATGTTTTTCTGAGTGATAGTTGTTATCTCTTTTATCTTTTTAGCCATGACGAAGGTCAAACAATAAAACGTTGGTACAAATAAATAAGCTTTTGTCTATTTGCTGACCGGATCCCTTTCCATATTAATACTATCACATTTAGTTGTAATATTGGAAGAAGATTGTATAATATTACTGTCCCAGATCCAGGAAAAAAGAGTTTACTGCCGTGAGGAGAGGAACTGCGTGCCAAGGAACAATAAAAGAGACGACAGTAACAGTTATTTTGTCCCTTATCTAAATGGTTGACAGTCTACATGGCCATGTTTTTAGGAAGCTCTCTCGAGTCAAGCGATCCCCTTTAACAACTCAACAAAGAATATTATATTTTTGAATTAATTTATTTAGATGAGGCTCAGCTCTTTGTCCTTCTAACTCCCCACTTTAGTAATTATTTGTATTCAAAGCTCGTATTCCAAAACAAAACAGGAATTCCTAGGGATATCTTCATAAGTAGTAGACTCAGAACTTTTAAATATGAAAAACATAAACTTTTTATTTAAGCGTTTATTATTATATCATATTTAATTTATGACAGTGAGTATTATTTAATTTATTGTTGTAGAAGTTAATAATTGTTTATTCCAGGAAGATAGTCCTGGTGGCGATCAATAAAGGTACTAGATTATTAGAAAATCTATTTAGTGTGAACCAACGTTTCGTGATATAAAAACAAGATACAAACAGATATAATTTCAGATACTATTACAGAGAAAATATGTAAAAAAAATGTTTTTGTTTTCTTTAAATATATAAAAGAAATGATAATAATTATTTAAGGAAGTATACATACAGGTGGACTGAACACTAGTCACTAATAAATACACCCAGTTGTGATAGAATGTTAAATACAGAACTAGAGTTTTTTAACATATTTTCTCTGTATATTTATTTTTATGTTCTGTCAATTGTTACAATGTTTGTATCTTGTTTTCATTTAGTCCTCACGAAGCTCTGGAAAGTTGGACGAAAGGTTGGCTAACAATAAATATTTTTGTCTACTATTTTGGTACCTTAATTGACCGCTGCCGGATTATCTTCCAACAATCTACTTCATACGGTCAATTATCTTCTTCCAATAATTATTTATTTTTATAAAATTGTTATATATTTATTATAAACAGATTTATTATATTTTCTTTTTTTTAAAGGGATTAATTTTTACGTTATTAACACAGTTGAGTTGTCGCTCGCAATATTTTTCCTCTTCCTTCGACCTTTTTTCCTCTGATCGTGTTTAATTTTTTTTTTTCTACTTCCCCAATTCTCTTATTATAATGTGTATTTTAATGAGGTGCTTTTTTCCTCGATCATTAAAGGAAATTCACTCAAAGAAATGTCAGGAAGTATATTTGTCGAGAATTAAACAGTAAAGAATTTTTCAATGATTTTATTTAGTCAGTAATGTCCTTAATTATTCGGATGAACTTAATAATATTAATGTTCATTACTGTTATAAAATCAAATGGACACATCGAACCTTGCTTGATGCTTTTATTCAGTTCAATGAATCAACAGCCATTTTATTAGCGCATTTTTACTTTCACCTGCTGATGAATGGAATATACAGTTAGGGAAAGTATAGTAAAATTTCAAATTCCGGTTTTCGACGTAAATATACGTTTTGAGGTCCCCTCAGTCAAAATAATAATAATATCCAGTTATCATTGTTAGAAATAATAAGCAATCTATAAAAACGAAATTTTAAGGAATTTTAGGAATGACTTAAGGAGAAAAAAAAAATAATAAATAGAGAAATCCGATTCGACCGCCGACCGAAAGCTTAGACCGCCCAATTTAGTTCTCTTTTATTAAACTCTTATAATCTTGAAATTGAAATAAAATTTATATGCTTTATTATCACCTTAATAAACCGCAAAATACGAATTTTTATAACAACAGGAAAATACAAATTTTTCGTTGTAATTTTCGCCTTCGTTGGTCTTTCTATAAAGGTTATTCTTAGAAATGATAAGAATGTAGTAAAAAAATGGTAAGGAAACCACCAATTAACACAAAAGTTGGAGACGTAATTAGGGTGGTAAGGAGTCTAGACATATGAAACTTTAGAGAGTTTTTTCAATCATAATTTTGAGAGATCCATTGGGGTATTTACTCGTATCTGGAATATTTCGTAAATCCTTTTTTTTTCCATTTCAAGTTTTATTCCCAATTTATTTATTAAATTTTATAAAATGCTTAAAACATTTGCGGATCCTTATTTTACAGGAGAGAGATAATAAGGGGATGTTTCGGCATCCCAAATAATCAAGGAGAAAAAAGGTTAGTAGTGAAACCTTTTAGATTCTAGCCTTTATTTATTTTATTATTTTGTCAATAGGAAACTGAATTTAATTTAGAGAAATCAATCTTAATTAAACAAAATATTTCTTTTATTCATCAATTTCCCATAAACATACTCTTATAGGAAGAAATTATATGTGTACGATAACTAAAGTATGGAACAAATAATTTAGATTGTAAATTCAGAGTTGAATTATAACTTTTAAACAAATAAAAAAATCAAACATTCTTGATGAAATGTGACATGTACTTCAAGAGATGCAAAGGCTTGGACTCTTTCTGTACTGGTCTTTTTCCACTTGTCACTCAATGGATACTATTAAGTAATTATTAAAAATAAAAACCCAGGAATATCTGGTGAAATGTTTTTAAAGAGCAAATATAACACACAATATCAATCACAGTATTTACTTAATATATATTCACTACATATAGTCTCTTAACTTTGGACAGCTTCCTTCTAATACATAATGATAGTGCAAAAGATTTAAGCAGAATAGGTTTCCATGGAAAATTAACATTAATTATAAATATGATAAAACACAATTATATGAATACAATTAATAACGAAACTAGGAAAAAGGTTATGTAATCCTGAATATGAAGAACGTCAAAGAAAAATGATAACAAAAAGGAAGAATAATTTTTTTCAGAGTTTAGTGATTAATTAGTGATAAAATAACCAGTGACGCAACTGGAAGAGAACCGCTGGGATCTCCTGGAGCTCTTTGCCTTCCAGACAAGGTTGGCAAAACTATTTTCAGGATTCCCAAAACTAAATGTAAATAATGTCTCGGTGGAAATGAGTATTTATCTTATTATTACTTAAATTTAATTTTCTTTATCTGACATATAAATTATACTGTTAGTATTCCATTAGTTTTGTTTTATTATATTTTTTATATCGATTCATATTTTTATTTAAAAATACCATGATAGTATATTTTTACGTAGTGTTGTTCTAATTTACATTTGTTTTCTTGTTTGTTTTTTTCTGTTATATTTTATAAATGAACACATGAACACAACTACATGAACTCTTACTGGGCTTAATTGTGACTGTATCAATTTTCTTCCATAAAAAAATTATTGACAATATATTTCGAAAATTGTTAATGCGTGTGTAATTTTGAAAGATAATAAAAAATATATATTTTTGTCTATACACCCTTTTCCGTGAGCTTTTTTTTTTTATCACTTGAATTCAATCAATACTCGAGAGCTCAGTAACAAGATTGGGGCTGAGTAGTACTTATAAAATCTTAGGACTTCAGTAGAAGTCAGTTAAGGTGCATAACCCTATATATCTGACTCAGCATTATCCCCTTCCACCATCATTGTATTTATATCCCCCTGTTACAGAGCTAAGGAGATCATTCAGTCATTAGAGTTGTTACTTTGTTATTCGTAGTAATAGTGTAGTAGTAGTAGTGCATATTTTGTAACTTTGATACCAATAAAGTTTTTTTAAGTTCTTTCCGCGGTTACATTCTTTATCTGTCGATAAAACTCGTCCCCAAGTTTAATAAATTAAGTTGTCTTACACAACTTGAGATGCTTAGGTCAAGCAAGTTTGTCTCTGGTATTTTGAACCGCTCTCCACTTTGACCTTATCAATATCTTTTTTACTATTTACTCCACCTCCTCCCAGATTTGTGATTGTGAATATTTTAAAAAAATTCACAAATTTGTTTACAATTTACATGGGAACTTGAATGTTTCTACTTATTGTTTCAATAATTTATGGGATGATTTTCAGAAAATATCATTTTCATAACAAAGTATAAACTCAAGGATAAATTTTACCTTTTCTTAAATGACCCTTTATACTAGGATTAAGATTCTTTTCGATCATCGTTTTGTCTGGTTTCGCCTATCTGTATTATGCTCTTCCCTACTATATACTTGGATAGAGAGTTTTGTAAAGGTTTTCAGCGCACTCTTTAACAAGCATTTCGCCGCAGTAACAAGTATGTTATATGTGTATATATTCTATACACTAACGAAAAATTGATCATTTTCTGAATTAAATATTTATACTATTTTCAAGTTTAAATTAATTCTTTCCTTTATTGGTAAGTATAAAAACTAACGATTGTTATAAAAGACGTGGAAACACGTATAGATATATTTATAAATTCAGTTTATTTATACACTGTTCGTTACTCTTCTTTACCTACTACGACTTAATATGGTAGGTACCAATTTTTCTAAATTTCAGGAACTTCAAATGCATATTTTACATATATATTACTTATATTATTTCCTTTACTATTATATTTTTTCAACATGTGAAAATATTATTTATTTTTTCGCCTATAATTAGCTATCAAATTCTTTCATTGTTTATCTTTATATTTGGCTTAACACTAAAACAATAAGCTACGGTTTATTAGTTCAAACAATCAAAATTAAAAGGATTTTAATGAAAGTTTTTCTAATATTCGGCATTTAAGCCCAGTCAGGATATTTCAATGTGGATAAGACCTGGTTGATATTAAAAATCATTCAATTTTATAACGAGCTTAATCAAAATCGTTTTCTAATAACACGGTAAAAATAATAAATAAAATAAAAATTGTCTAAAATCGATAATATAATAATAATAAAGGCTTAGTGAACCAGTAGGTTCCTTGCCGATATCATCAATATTTCTCTATACATATAACCAGTAACGCCCTTAAAAAAAACCCAGTTCTACTAAATCAGTCTTAAAGCAATGCTCCCATCTACGTTTCGGTCTACCCTTTGAACGTTTACCCGTCGGTTATTTAGGGGATTCGTTCTTTACTAAGTTTCATGGCTTTACAAGCATATTCGCCACAATGCTATAATATGTGGAACCATTCACGGCAAATCGATTTTAGCTGAGAAGTTGCTGTAACATATACGTACGTTTAATACCTTATTTCAGGTTTCTATAACTTGGTTAGTTTTTTTCTACTATACCTTGGCAAAAATAAATAGAAATTTGACTACAAATACAAATCATAACCACTACCCAAGGGAATAAAAAAAAATGCAATAAGCAATTAAATATCGTTTATTGAATGTTTTAAGCTAAAAAAGTTCACTGGTCCATCTCATTTCTATGCATATACAAGGTTAATCGGACTGTTTGGGTGGCTAGGTAACATCCGGCTGTGAGCTAAAAGTACAGTCCAGTTCTGGCACAAACCTTGAGTTAGTTGTACCACAGCCTCCGTAACAGGCGATTGGTATTACGTCCCCTCGATATAGGTTATCATATTGCCTCATCTTTAAGATCCACTAGTATATATATGTATATATTATATCGGTAATCATATTTCGTGAGATAGTTTGTTTTATTTTTCAAATAATCTTTAAAGACTTTTTAATTAATGGACTGATTAGTACAATGCATTGTTCAACTGTGACTAAACGTTTCTGTACAATAATTGATTCTGGGTCCTAAAAATCTAATTTTGATTTCTTCCACGTTGCTCATAACAGAAAAAAAAAATAGAACTCGATGAATATTTCGGATTTTAGGCGAAATGTTCGTACATTTTTCAATTCCAAATCGTTAAGTTAAACTAATCCAGAACTATGCGCCAGTTACGCGCGAACTATAACAGTTAAATTATGCGAACTATTAGGCAGTTATTTCACCCCAATTTTTGATTACTTAATTGAAAACTAGGTATAATTACTAGTCAAAATTTATGAGTCTGCCAAGTATAGGTAGGGGGAATAAAATAAAATGGCGGCTGTTTCAAAACGTTAAAAATAATTATTTTTTTATTCGGAGCTCTATATCTTTACAACTACCAACAACAATAGAAAATCTAAGAGAGCATCATTTAAAGTAGAGTAAATTTGCTAAAATGTAAGCCCTAATTGAGCTATTTACGTTAAATAGTTCTCCAGATATAGCTTTTTAAAAAGAAACATTTCATAAAAATGTTGTATGGAAGGTACTGAAAAATGAGTAGTTAGTTAATTTATTTTGAGAAATCTATATCTCAGGAACTATGTGACGTACAGATGTCTATTAGCACTCAAATTACAGCTAGTGTAATGAGCTATAAAGTAGTTTATGACGTTTATTTTCGTTGGAGTTGTAGTTTTCATGAAATTTGCTTAAATAAATTGATTTATAATTGTTCGTACAAATTTTCATTTGCCAAATTTATATTCATATGTGAATATCATAAAAACTGCTATCCCTACGAAGATAAGTGTCATAAACTGCTTTATATTAAGTTAAATTTCCTTTATTTTGAGTATTTGCAGAGATATATGCGTCTTATGGGTTTAGAGATATTTTTTTTTCAAAAATCCAACATTTTATTCGAAGAACTAGAAATTAACATTTTATGAGTTATGATATATCAAGATATGGTAAGTACTTCAATCCACTGATAATATAGCTCCAACCTTATTTCCACTTTCATGAATTTTTTTTTTCATGTGCATTTTATTGCAAATGAATAAAATAATTACCACTTGAACACTTTTGTGTGTTTTGTGAAAGAAAATTTCTTTGTGTTGTGTATTTGGCATTTTATATTTATCATTTTTACAAGAACTAAATAAAAATTTAATAATTATTATGAACTATCATGAAATATCATAAAAACTACTACTCCTACTAAAATAGACATTATTAATAATTATTATGAACTTTTTTTTTGTCCTAAAACCCACATTTGATTGTTTTTTATTGTCATGGCATTTATAAGAGTGGCCCTAAACCATCTCTTTTTGGCTGAAATGAATACAAATTAAATTTACTTCAAATTTAACCTTATTGACTGTTCTTGTAGAACGAATAGTTTTGACAATATCCCTCAAAACAAGAATCAATTGCTGATTTTTTTTTATTTTGGGAGGAACATGGTCTGTTTATCATATATATTCAGTAAATTTTTTCTCAGTTACAATGGAGTGATACAGGCGTGTAGAGAAACTACCCCTTGGTAGCACTCTAGTGACGTTTTTACATTAGCAGGTCTCGTGGCCATCTTCTTTCCAGGTACCTCGGAGGATTGTCAGGAATGGAAGAGGAGGCGGGTTAGAAATTAGTGGGTTTTGGAGATTATAATGGAAAGAATATCTGGTTCGGGCTAGATCGGTTACATATGGAACATTAAGGTCTATATGTATGATTTTATTTGTGACGAAGTAAGGAGAATTGAGGTTTTTACGAAGGATTTTAGATTGTAAGGATTGGATACGAGAGGAATTCGAAGGTTTAGTGGAGCCTCACCCTCAAGATTAAACTTCTACTGCTTTAAGAGTTACTTCTCAAAATTACTCTTCTACGATTTGGGTATCATAACATAGCACAGTTATTGTAAACCCTTTTAGTGCCGGGTGAAAAAGAGGTGCCTATGGAAAGATATCCGGCTGAATTTCACGATTTTACTAGGGTTTGGAAAAAGGCTCATAGAAAAAACGATCAGATAACAATATCTACATAATTCAAAAAGTAATATATTAATTGTGAATAAATGAGTGACACTATTTTTTCTATATTCATAGAAAATTATGTAAATAACCAAAGTATAAATGACCATAAAGATAATAAAAATTCTCTCATGCAAAAGGTATTTACACAAACGATATGTCATCTTTTCATCAAAACTTTATATATAACATTTGTTACAAAGTATATACTTTGCATTTCCAAAATATTTTGTAACAAAATAAATAATGAATAATATTAAAGTACATGATAAAGTCGAACAGACCTACGAACTCTAGTATCTACGAATGACAAATCACATTTTCATTAATTGTTTTGCGTTGTTGTCAAAAAAACTCTTTTCTATTAAATATTTCTAGTGAAATTAGATTATTTATAACTTATTATAAATTAATTTTAAGATAGAGTTCTCTCGCAATGGGAATAGTAAAGCGCTACAATGTGCAAGCCGATAATCCAGTGTAGCAAAGACCGGTATAAAAGCCTGAAGCACTAAAAGGGTTAATCGTAGATAAGCAACTTTGAGAACTAACTCTTAAAAACCAGTCAAAACTTTGCCGTGATGGTACCGGGCAGGATACCTTGTAAACATTCTACAAAAAAGTGGCTTATTGTGTAAGAAGTTGTGCAATATTATTGACATTACAATTACAAAACGTATGAGGACATCAGGTACAGCTCATTTACAAGGGTTATTTTTCCTGGTAGTCACTCCGTCCCGGGAACAGTGGGCTTCTATTTCTATTCTATTCTATTGGACTTCAGTATCTTGTAATCACAATTGCGAAATTTCATACCGAATAAAAAATTAAAACTAATTATCATTGTTGCGTCAGTTATGATTTCGTAAATAATTTATTTAAGGTTTGGTACTTATCTGTATCAAAAAAAATCAAATTATTTACTAAAAAATATATGTTTATTTTTATTACAAAAAAAAAATCTGATTAAAAAAAAAAGACCAGGTAAGGTGAAAATTGTGGATAAATAATTTTTATTTTATTGTTGCTAAGAATCGCTATTGAGATAATTTTGTAACTCAAAAGAATAGGACAATTTAATGATGTAGCAATTCAATCGGTAATGCTCGGATGGTATCGGTTTTTCTCGTACGAATCGAATTCCTCTGTTTTTCCTTCTTTCTCCTTTAGTTATTCGTAAAATGCCTTAATATTTTGTATTATGTTTCCATTGCTTATCATTGCTAATAATGAGAATTGTTTATTTTTGTCAAATAAACAAAATTAATGGTACGTTAGGGTTAGATTTTTAAAATAATCGTCATTAAAACCCTGTCGGGCAATTTTATTGAGGATAAGACCTAGCTGATTAAAGGCCATTGACATGGCGAGTTTAGTCAAAATCGTTAGTCGAATTAAAAAAAAGTGGCTCTCACATCCCAGGAATATACCTGCCTTAAATTCGTAATTTCAGTACCTTGTAATAATAAATAAATAAGAATATTTTTTCGACACACCAAAGTTTTTGCGAGTCTATGTTTTTTAGACTCTCAATTTCGAAATTTTTCACGATCGTAATACTTTCCCTTACTGTATATTCCATATATAAGTAAGTGGAAGGGAAAAACAATTACCACTTACTTTATATCTATAGGAAGAGGTGATAGTGGGGCAGTTATTTATTTCTGTATTGTATCCTCCATAATCTTATCCTTAGCAAAACAAGATTTTTTTAATCATGAAATGAGTAGCTCAGTCCCCCTAAAAGGAAAATCAAAAGAATTCCGCATCATCCATAGAAACAAATTGATGATGAAAAAAATATTTATTAAGAGTGTACCCCTAAACAAGGGACCGGACTCTACAACTCATTTCTGACCGAAAATTTCCATCATCCGATTTCTATGGGATGTCTACTTCTTTAATTTTGTAATTCTACTTTGATATTTAATCAGTCAGAAATAAGTTTTTCTTTATATTTTTTATATCACTTTAACTTTAAATAATCTCTAATTTGTACATACATTTTTTTTAGTTGATTTGCATATCTATATTACTTTCTTCTTTTATTATTAATTTCAATATAGAATACAATAATATCTTACTATAGATCCAAGCTGGTTTTAGGTAAGAGTATATTTTAGTAATGTGTAATTACATTTACTGAGAATACCGCACCTACATCTCATTAATTTGAGGAGTATGTTTCATAAATTTAGCTTACTTTAGGTTTTTAAATGCTACTTTGCTAGTAGCTACTATTCCGACATAGCAATTAGGTTCACCTGTTCAAAAAGGTTTGGTGTACTGGGTGTGAGGTTGCTAGAGCAAAATACAACGGTGTAGTTAACCTTGTTTCCAGTTAAGCTTTCGTTACGGAGGGAGGATGGGGCAGTGCGGCGTTGTCATATTTCGGCCTCCTCCGATTTCACTTGTTCCATACCTTCAGGTCCTAAGGTCTTGGGCATTTGTACAAAGTACTTCCCGGTCCTAGAAGTTCCCTAACGAAACCTATTGCTATTGCCACTTCCTGAGATTCGTTGCAGATAAAAGACAAAATCAATTTTATTGATTGGCCACATAGTTTTAAAAGTAAAATAAATATGAATTTCGTTTTTTTTTCCTTCCACAACCATGAAGTTGAAGGACAGCGATTGTTTTCTAATATCTGTGAGAATTATTGCTGTAGAACTCGAATAATTAAGCATCATATCCATGGTAACATTGCTAAATCAATGGTATAGTAAAGCTCGCATATAATGAAGAAAGGATACTCTGGTTTGAATCTTGTCTAGAGGGCTGAAGAATTACAAAACTTCCTTGATGATATTTCAGCACCATAAGATATCCTGAATCCTCTTTCTTCCATTAAATAAATCAAATAATAAATAGGAAAACCAATAAGAAATTAAACTTAAATTAAAATAAACAAATTAAACACTCATACACATACCAGTGTGCCATATTTACGTTCAGCCACTTGTGGTGGAAAAAACAGGACTCCAGGAGATTCCAGCGCTTCCGCATCACTGCGTATTCAAAAATATATTTCTAAAATATTGAAAAATATTTTTAATATCCATGAGCCACTGTATTTTTGTTTAAATAATTCTTTTTACTGGCGTTTCCGGAATTTTTATTTAACTTTTTCGCACTAGTAAAATAAATAATCAAATTCGACAAAATTTATATCAGACTATGCTTATACTAATTACCAACATTCCTACAACAATGTAGGCTTAATCGAACGAGCCGTTTTTGAAGTATAGAGGTCACGAAAAATATGTTTTGCATACGCAAGTGATCCCTGAAAATAGGATTTTCTAAAATTGATACAAGAACCGATTTTCACTAATCCCCGTGCCGTTTGCGATTGATGTTCCAAGGAAAATACATTTCCATATGTATAAGCGGGGAATTATTGGATGGTACCCGATAAAATTTACACTGGATCATTTTTACATCGATCCCCGACTGTCCTCCAAATTTGTACATTATCGGACAAGACGTTTTCGAATTATATGTGTACCAAGAAAAACACTTATGTGCTCGCGTAAGCGAAAGAAACGGGTGGGATATGATGAAATTGATATGGAATCATCTAGGTATCAACCAGCACATTTTCGTTTATGCCCGAAAACAAATTTGACTACAATCAACAGACATACACGAAGCCAATTTTGTTCTATGATGTCTATCACGTAGTGAAAATTATCATGCCGACAAATCCATCAATTTAAGTATATTTAAACGCATTTTTAAGTATATTTAAACGCAGTTTTCGGTAATATCGAACATTTTCGTTTTCTATAAACTGCAGTACACAGAAAATGCACTCTATTTTCCATTAAGCTGTAAATACGTAAGATTCCCGTAAGCTAAGAAGAAAACCCCACGTTTTTATTGAAACTTTTTCCAAGGATTGTTTATGATCCCCCGAACGGTCAACAAATTCCAAATGTACCATTATGTATAACCTAAATTAGATTCATTACGATTTAATGAGATAACCTTCCGTGATCATAGAGATATTTTATTTTTTAGAAATACTGCGGAATATTTAATGTTTGAAAAAATATGGGCCTCAGTATTGTAGAGATGTTCCTTTGTACATTCCTACAATGGAATTTAAGTTGCCCTTAATTAGATCCTTATTGTATACTACCATTGCAACCGAATTATTCTAATTTTATTGAGATTTATAACATTTTAACCTCGCTTTAATCGAGGATCGATTATTTTCATCCAACCTATATAATATTTTTTTTGAGCACAGGATTGTTTCCTTATCTAAAAAAATAGCTGCCTTCCTAAAGGTGGCCGAGATGGTTTGGGCGCCTAAAAGGGAAACATTTCAGAGACAGGACACTGAATTAGTGTAGAGTTTCAGTTCCTTTATCATACCATTAAACCTCAAAAGTAAAAGGACAGGCTTCTCCGCTCCTGGAACCTTTATTCACGACAAAGGCTTTTTATCTCCTCCCTCACTCCACCCTCCCCCCCCCCAAGGATCCCTAACAACACCATTATTTCCCGCAGGTGCAAATTTTTCATGTTGATTACTCTGTGCAAACAAAAATTCAATTAAAAAAACATCAGACTTTTTGACGGATTTCTTATTAACTGGAATCTTTTAAATATTTGCTTCTAGTAGAAAAAAACAGGAAACGTTGAAGTTTTTAACTAGTATCTTTAATAACATGCTACAATTATTGAACTATGTTATTCAAAGATGTAAAAAAATGACAAATAGGGTGAGTTTTTATATTCAGCTTTATTTCATGAATTGTCAGTTTCAGGGACGATACCAAAAAAACTGAACATGAAATGTAGCAAAGATAGAAGAAAAACTGTTAGAAATTATTAAATGGCCACCTGGTGCGTGTTTCACAATGACGCTAGTTTAATTAGTTCATAAATATAAGTACACAAATTACACAGTATAAGTACTAGTACTTGTTTCCGTGACGCGGTGAGAGGGCTGCGCTGGGATCTCCCTGCTCTACTTCTCATTCGTGGGGATAGAGTGGGCTCGGGATCATTAGGCCGATAGTGTAAATGTAACTAGTGCTTATTTATTTATTTTTTTTTACTTATTGTTTTATAAAATTAAAATTTTACTTATTTTATTTTTTCATTATTTCTTATTTCTTTATGTACACAGTTTGATTATGTTAATTTTATTTATGTTTCATTTTTTAATACATATACACTATTTTGATACATTTATTTTTTTTTAATTTTAGTAAGAATGTGATCATTTATTACAATTTCCTATTGCCCAACGTTGTAGCAGATTATAATAATTATAAATAAATAAAATTCTATGATTAAAAAATACTACTTTCAAGATGTTGACAACTATTAAAGGATATGATATGAAAGGAGTTAAAAAATATTTTTTTTAGGCAAAACATTTTTTTTTTTTTCACGTAAAAATAAACTATATAAATTAATATATGTATATATAATATATATTAATATTAAAATAATATATATTGTTAAAATAAATACAATTTTATCCATTTTAGTCTCAAAATATTGAGTACATTAGTAACCTTCCCTACACTCACAAACATTGTCGTGATAAATTTTACTGTTGACTGTGTGATAAATAATTTTAATTTTTAATTTAATGTGAGAAATTGACTAATTATGGTTATTTGAGGACTGATATAAATGACCTGGGCAGAATAGCCCGTATGAAGTAGTTTTTTAAATGTTAAGATTCTAAAATTGTATTAAGATTGTCATTGAGGATATATA
>NW_027104642.1:248925-265567 GCF_000696795.3 Halyomorpha halys | reverse complement strand
TTAATAAATAAAAACACTAATAAAACGTCTGAAAATATGCGGTGATATCAATCCTCTTTCAGGTTCTTCATTGGTCAGAAGAAAATAAAATCTCGTAAGTGCTTTAAGTTAACATTTATCTTCTATGACAACATTTTTTATACTTTATTTGTGATAAAATAATTAAACTAAATACTATTTATTTTATATATGTATATAATTGACCGTATAATTTCAAATTACGAATAAGATTGTCAGGGGTGCGGTCAAAAGAGAAAAAAATAGTTAACAACTATTTATTTGCCAAGGATTGTTCCCACATTGTAGAGCTTCATCAAGGCTTTCGAGACTTTTGAAAACTCTTGGATTTCCCAAAACCAATCCGAAAAAAAAAAAATATTTTATATATTTTTAGAAATATTTTGCTATCGTATACCGTCATTGCTCTGCATTTATTTAACTGTTGTGATATACCAATCGATTTGCTTTGTTTTTTTGTGTAGAAAAAGAACAAAAGATTATTTGATTGATAATAAAAACAAAAAATCACTTATATTAAAGTTGAACAAATAAATGTTTAGGAAATGGATATATGGAAGAAAAAGCAGTTTCAAATAAAAAACAAACAGTTTCAAACAAAACACACTGAACCACAAAAAATAAAAATCACTTCCTGTTTAAGTTCAACTTTTTTTTAAATAAACCTACTCAAATTCGTTTTTAGATTCCTCAAAAACACTTCAATACAAATTTTCATATAAAAAAAATATATATTTTACCTAATAATATATAAAAACGTTCAAACTTTGTATGAAAAGGAAAAAAAAATCATTGTTGTTTATTAACATTTTATTTTTCAGTTATTGCATCATCCATCGTAGTAAGAGTAACTCACTTTTCCGCGATCCTTTAAACAAAGTTGAATCAAAATTTTTCCATCAAATATTATTTGATTACACCAGTTCACACGTCATCATTGTTATCCCGAAAAATTGAGATTCATATGATACAACCGGATAGAATTTCATTTTTAACGCTTCGGGATTATAAGAGCTAACTTGGGGAGTGTTGAAGGTTTAGGGCCTGGGGTTGATGGAATTCTGTGAAACGAACTGTGAAAATTGGAACATCATTTCATCGCTTGGAAGTTGGAAGTTTGGGATTTGACATGAGATTAAATGCTTTTGAAATATCCTTACAGCTCTAAAGGATAGGTTTTTTTTTGTTTTACCCAATTTTTTTATTGCGATTGTTTAAAAAATGTATATTAAATACTTTAACAGTCAAATTATCAGTATTAAGCTTTAAATGTTAAAAATACGCGTTAATTGTGCACTATTCGAGTATTTTTTCGTCAATTGTGATTAGTGATATCATTTATATTTAACACTCTAATTAACATGCTTCTACACTAATTCAGAATTCATAAATATGAGTGGAAATCATCTCTGTTTTTTTACAACAGAACTGGCGGTCCTAAACTTGTATTTTCAAATAATTATTTCAATTGTTACCACGTTTTGTATTAAAATCAGAAATACGAAGGAAATAAGGTTTATAATTATTCATTTATCCCATTAATAACATAAATAATTAATTATACCTATAATTTATTCAATTTCTTGAGACTGGTATTTATTTATTAAATAAATCAAATGGTATCCTTGTAGAGTCTTACACTTTTTATTATATCAACAGTCCAACGTTTCGGCCATCCTCAATGACAATCTTAAATATAAATCCACACCTCACATCAAAATTTAAAAATTGTTTTACAGGCCATTTTCCCCAGGTCATCAATTACAAGTCAAAATCAATCAATAAATGTTTTTAAAACTTCATCAATTTAAAAAAATTAATTAGTTTTTATTTTGTTCATCAAATATTATTGTGAGCTCAATAATATAAAATGTCATTCATGTTAGCCCTTTCTGCGAAAGATTTTCTGTAACGTTATTATCGCATTGCTATTGTTTAACCCTTTTGTCATGTTCTGTTTATATTACACG
This sequence comes from Halyomorpha halys, assembly GCF_000696795.3. Classification (NCBI taxonomy): domain Eukaryota; kingdom Metazoa; phylum Arthropoda; class Insecta; order Hemiptera; family Pentatomidae; genus Halyomorpha; species Halyomorpha halys. Next base: position 263,579 of record NW_027104642.1, on the reverse strand, counting down.
AGATGGGGCAGAGCGGAAAATCCTCTTTCATAATAAATGAATTAGGGATATCATTTAATAAAGGGTTTTAATTTAATACATTCAAATCATATAGATAGATATTTTAATATACCGTCCATTCATTCAATATTACTGTAAATGTACTGCTTAACTTAACCTGCTAAATTTTTCTTTCAGTTTTATTTGAAAATTGGACTATACCACGTGAAATTAGTATTTAAGTTAATAGTTGTTTAAGAAAAAATTAAAAACATTAGATTACAATTATAATGAAACTTTAATAATCCAAGCTATTGAAAGATGCACTCAATAATTATAAACTAAATAATAAATATAAATAAACTAGTGTAATGTGGAAACATGAAACGTTTTTTATTGAGAAAAAAATCTGTAATCATTATAACGGAAAATAGTTGTAAAACTTTAGAACAAGTTAAAAAGCTAGAATCAGCTGCATTAAGTAAAACAAAATTATTTCTCAAATATTTTTACTTCATTCAAAATCCTTATTCTTGCCTTAATTTTTAGCGTTTTCACCTTAGCCACACTTTTTTAATTTCCTAAAAATGCAGTTTAGTAAAAAAAAATTTTTAATCTTTTAGAATTAACTTTTAATATAAATCTAAAATAATTATATTAATTAACTGAACAAGACATGTTTTCTCAGATAGAAAAGAAATATCCGGAAACAAATGAGATGTATAATATACCATTCTAAGTAGGAATATTTATTAAAAGTAAATAAAAACGTAGAGACACGGACAATATTATTATCGGTGGTCTTTTATGATAGTGATTCATGCAATATATCACGTACTCACCCTCAACTTTCTTCCCATTTGTTTCTACCTCTCATTCATTAGCTCTTTATTGTGTCTACTATCCTATAATATCTGCACTACATCTACACTACATTAGTTTTAAATCTAAATTCATAAATTTCCAGTATGACCGTAAAACAAATAGGTATTTTTCACCAGATTAGTGCATTAATAATTCTCATATGTTATATAATATATATAGTATACTATTAGCTAACAGCCTGGACAATAACTTCAATCATTGAGACAAAATTAAAGGTAACAAGAGTAAAAGTAGCATATGTTATAAGAAAATTTTCAAAAATTTAATAAATTCTAGTCGAAAGAATAAAAAAAAATATATATTACACTTTATTGTACTATTTTTTCGATGAGGCACAAAATTAGAGTGAAATATTTCAAAACTGAAATTAAATTACTATGGGTAATTTAAATCAAGAGAAAATATTTAAACGAAAAAACAATTTAGGCCTAATATCAATGCATTAAATTTTTAAATTGATATACTATTATAAAGTTAGTTTTGATTTTTTAATTATAAACAATATTTAAATAACTAGTAATTTATATTAACTTATTTTTTTTAAATTGATTTTTATGGTTAAAGCTGTATTATAATTTGTTTATTTATTTAGAACAATGAACTTAACAATGGGAAATCAGTCCGAAACATTGAATTTAATTTTTTTTTCTACGCCACAGTAAGTAGGTTGGTATACCACTGTCTCCCGGTATATATATATTATTAGTTGTTTTTTTCCTTGATTTCATTTGCATCTTGTTTCATACTTCCTAGACCTATACCCGTCAAAATTATACGGCTCCCATCCATGTCCATGGTGCAAGGAAATGAATCATAAAAAGGGTAGTGTCTTAGAAAAGAAAATGAACGAGGTGTAAAATTAGCCTTAATCTTGCATTGAATTTGTTATAACAAAGAGTAATACAGTTTTTAATTTAGTACTCTTTTTTAAACCATTTTTTCGAGAAAAGGCGCAACATTAGTGCAAAATATCTAAAAATTGAAATAATATTATTGCATTATCATCGTTATTTTTCCAGACACTGGAAGATTGTATTTTTCAAGTCAATTGAGTCTTCCTTCAAGGGATATTTTCAAAGGGTTTCTCAAGGCTTAGTTTTTTCACCTATGCTTTTTAATCTTTCCTTTGTGTTGGCTTCCATATCAGATCCTGCCTACAAGGGCCGTCATAAGATGCAGTCTTCCTGAGAGAACTAACAACGGACGGGACCACTAGACACACAGAAGCTATCGAAACCGTTATCACCCTCTCCTCCCCTCCCCGACACACTTTCTACTCGACGGCCTTTGACGACGCGCCCCAAGGAGCCTGGAATATCCAGGAATAGATTTTGATAAGTACCTCTCATCCGCAGCCCATTTCGTAATAACTCTGGCTTGAATACGATGTTTATGAGGAAATTACCTTTCTTCAGTTCCGTTGATATTACTGCTTTTACATAAAGGTTATCCTTCTAAAAATTGCATAACAAACCGGTTTGATTTTGCGCAGAGCTATATTTATAGCGGCTTTACATGATTGTTCTAGCTATGAGTCAATTGGTAAAAAGAAAAAAACAACAAACCAATTCGCACACAAATGCAAGCCCGCCTCAACATCTATATAAGAGAGACAAGGCAACTAAACCGGTTTCCGTCTTGTAATAATCCCTAATGATACTGAATGATGGTCAGGTATTATTATTCACGACTTTAATTTTGGTTGTCTGAGCCCCGACCTTTTTTTTTGTTAGTAATATTTGTATATTTTATCTTATTGAGGCTGCTTTTCCAAATTTAACAAGAGAACATATATCAAGTCTTTATAAACGTAATTATTTTTTCCCCTTTTTTGTGAAATTATTAATATTTGAAAACAATAATTTATTAATGTGTCGTTAATAATTATTGTAATTCGATAGGTTTTTTCAATCCTTACATTATTATAAAATATCCCTGATAAGTTCTTAAGGTATAGTTAGAATGTTCAAGAAATTTAAATTTAAATTAATATAATAAATGGAATATGGCCCGGGTGTGGTCAAATAAAACTAAAATAGTAATAACTATTTTAATTGAGCCAACGTTTCGCCCCACGTTGCAGGGCTTTGTCATGGTTGTTTTGACAGGAGTCAAAGTAAGAGTGAGAGAAAAAACAATATAAATAGCTGCTCAGTCCACGGGAGTATCATTTTTTAGTTGTTATATCGCTGGAATGTATATTCATTAGGACTAGAGAGGAGGGGGCGCCATATGCCGCTATCATATCCATGTAATCCCAGCACCACCTGGGGAGTAATCAAAGACTTAGAAGCCAGGCGAACGCCGGACTGTTCGCGTGCTGTTGAGTGTTCAGCCAACGTCTTCTTCTTTTTGGTACCATGGCCAACTAAGTGATATCTGGCTAAGAAGTCAGCACCGAGCGTGGTAGACAGCACAGCACAGAGAATGGGCACCTTTCTTCGTTAAGCATCAGCAGCACACCATCCATAAGTTGACCCATAACAAAGGGGGCAGAAAGCAACTACCCAGTCACAAACACAAATGGCGACCCTCACCACATCATATTCACATCTCACCAATAAACCAATTTTTCCACCATATCTAAATTCTTAATTACCTAACAAACATAATTGTATTCTTTTCGGCCTCCCCTCCCTTCCCCCTTCAACCAGTTATTTCGTTTTATTTTAATATATTAGTTTTTATAACTTATCAATATAACATTCTCTCTAACCAAACCCTTTCTAATATCTTAAAACCCAGCCTTATAAAGTGCGTTTCCTTAATTCGAAGAAATTCTGGCGGTAGAGCGTGATTCTGACCAAATCACATCCTTGCACAACCGGTTGCACGATCTCTCCCGATTTCAATTGTGTGTTCACGTCTTTGTTATATTTTTGGCAGTAGCAAAGTTGATATTCGTCATGCGATACAATACGAATTTGTCAATCTACAGAAAAGTAAAAATTTATTGTTTGAAAGTTTTGTCTTCTAGGGTGGTAAGTAAAGTTTTTGATGCGCAAACTGAGCCAGATTTGTTTAATTGTTGAAGTATATTAAAATTATAATAAGCAAAAGGCTCTTATTAGTGTTACTTCCACCTAAAACAAAATGTATCGTTATTTTATTTTGTATAAGTTCCGCCTGTAATCCACATACAAATTCATTTACTTTTCTTTCTTTTTTTAACTCTGAAGTTTCTTTTCACGTTTATCTTTTGTCTTCCTTATCCTTACTGGTTGTACTTTTCGAACGTTACCTGAATCATAGCTTGTAATAATTAAACGTCTTCCTAATTACAATACCTTTCAACTTACTGAAGTATAATATACTGTTGATTATTTTTGTATCATACACAGAACAAAGATCTCAATACAATTTAAATCTCAGTTGAAAGGTATTGATAAATTATCATTGGTTTTAGGAGGGGTATTCTCAAGGCTAAAGTTGACACTAAACATTTCTCTTTTGCGAGGATAACAATCAAAACAATTGTTCACAAACAAAAGTTCTCTTACAGTGGTTAGCTATGGACAGATACATTTATATAGATTAGGTTATTAATTAGAAATGTATTTATTTTTTGATAAAACTTCATTGATACATCTTTGTCCTTTGCAATATTTATTTTTCTCATAAAATTGAATTAGTTATGTGGTTCAATCACAAGTCCAGATTAATTTGAATTTTAAAAATTAAGAACAGATCCACTACCTTGGACTACATCTGGACAAAGGACAAACCTGGAATCCTCACACAAGACTGAAAAGACAGGAAACTGCACGTCGATTTCTACTATTACAGCACTTTCTAGACAAACGGTCCAAACTTCCAATTCATTACAAAAGACTGATTTACATGACAATTATAAGGCTTATCTGGACATACGGCGTTGAGCTCTGGGGCTCCACTATATCTTCGAATTCCTCTCGTATCCAATCCTTACAATCCAAAATCCTTCGTAAAATCCTGAATGCTCCCAATTTTGTTACAAATAAAATCATCCACAAAGACCTTAATGTTCCATTTGTAACAGATCCAGATATCAATCCTTCCATTACAAACTCCCTAAACACTCAATTAGTTTCTAATCTTGCTTCCTCTTTTATTCCGGACAATCCTCCGAGGCGTCTGAAAAGAAGATGGCCTCGAGACCTTATGTTGTAAAAATGTTTTTAGAGTGCTACCATTGGATAGTTTCTCTACATGCTAGTACCATAACATTATGATTTCCTCAAATTTATTTGATGTATTTATGTACAGTTGTAAATATCAATAAAGAAATTTAAAAATAAAATTAAGCAGAATTATTTTATTGCAATATTTAAATGTTATTAGTTGATATTTACAAATTCCTGATCATTTCGTTATAAATTTACCTTAGGCTGTTTACAAACTAAAAAAAAAATTAAATATTTCGTATCCGTTTGAATAAGTAAGTTTAAAAGAGGTTATAGGTGTTATATAACTGAAACGGTTCGATGTAACACTGCTAATTATTTTTCCGTTAACTCTAAATTTCCATGATAACCCAGTAGCTGGTGGAATAAAGAAGTAGTAGAAATAAATAACTATTACAACTTCTAAAAATAAGATTAAGATTATATTATGGTCTACTTAATAACAAGGTCTCGTACCCGGACCAAGATATCGTTCAGGTTTACGACCCAATCTAATTTTCTGTTCATTTAGTCGGGGCCTGAGAGAATCCTCTTGGGGAATTCCCAAGCTGAACTAAAATCAATCTCCTGGTCAAGTAAAACCTTGTAGTTGAGTTGATAATAACCATTCTTTTATAGGAACCATCGATGAATGTTACATCATCCGTGTTTATTTATTTTATTACCTCTATATGAGTTTACGTTAACAAAATATTTACTTAATTGTATGCTGGTGGTGCTAAAACATAGAAGTGCTTTTCTCAACGGTTCAATATGTTTCACGGGGTCCTTAATCTGAATTTGACACTCTACGAAACGAATGCCAAACTTTTGAGACAGTTTTCTCTTTTTCTTTGTTAATAACCAGGAAACTAAACATTTTTAAAAAAAATGAATTCTACAAAGTTAAACTAGACAAAATTCCCTACAAGATGTGTGTATCACATATAATTTTTGTTGAACTTACGAACAGTGGTGGGAAACGGCAATTTTTGTACAATAATCTCTGAAGTGTTTAAATTTTTTTTTAATAATATTTTCAGGTGTAAAAATATAAATCTTAATTTTTCCATCATTAAAATAATTTTTTTCATATAAACAAAATATTATGATTTTTCTTCTCACCTTAGTTGCTTACACCTTCCAAGAAGGCCCCTGACTTCATACAACAATGAAACGTACATAAAAGTTACTCCAATATGTACACTTTTGGGACAGTCACGTCACAAAGATCAATAAAGATCATTTTTTTGGTTATCAAAAATGTGAAAAAAAAAATCCAGTATTTAAATAAATTTAAGTAAATTAAGTGAAATTAGTGTGATGCGCATACTGAAGTAGACTTTTTTTTTTTATGTTTTTACTTGTTGCATTGTTTATTTTATCAACGAATTTACAGTTTTTCGATGTGATTTCTATGTTGCAGCATTTTGAGATATCTCAGGAATAGGACTGGAACTATAACTGTAAACATTCTAGATTATATTTCCAGGCGTAAAGTTCGAAATTTATCGATTATTTACAGTTTCAATGCAAAACGTGAAAGATTCCGAACCGCCAAGGTTAAAACATGCTGTATTTTTTAAAATTCTTTCATCGCGTTTAAATAACTCGTTTTTCAAACCGATATAGCCAGATGATTTGTGTGTAAGCAAACGCCCAGTGATTCACTGAATGCTGAGTCAAATATTGTCGCTCCTTTTATTTGGAAGAATGCCAAAACGATAATAAAAAATACTATTGTACTAAAGTTAGATCCTCAATCGAACTGCCAAAATGTGTCGAGATTCCTGTTATAAGATAATGAAATAATATTCCAGCGAAACTGATATTATATTTTAAAAGTTGTTTAAATCATTGTCAGATTCAAAGTAGAAAAACGTCAAATCAATGGGTGAAATGTGTAAAGAGTGTGTGAGAATTAATTAAATTGTTTAAAAGTTGGAATTTCATACTTTTCGTCGATTATTTAAATTAAATTTCCTGGATAATATTCTTCAATATTTATAGAAGCATTTTAATTGACTTATTGGCAATTTAGTGTAAAACAGAGGTTGATGTGTAGGTGGAGAGGTTGAAAAAGAAATTTCATGTATGATACTTATTTCGACTTATAAGTTGTAAGGCTTCATGAGGAATAAAACATAACGAAGGGTAAATAAAGATATATTAGAGAACAAATTGGTAATTATGAAACTGGATTCGTAGATATGATTTTTTAAATAGTATACATAGAGAAGATTTGAAGCAACCTGTGATACGACAATTATGTTTACATGAAATAATGAAAAATGAGATATGATATAATGCATACAAATATGAACAAAAATAAAAATTATCGAAGTAATCCAAGCCAAAACCAATTAAAATCGCTACTATATTTCAATTAAATAATTATTAAATTAATTTATCATAGTCAAAATATTTATTAGATTATAAAATGACCTATTAGCAAAATAAGTGATTACTTTGCTGATTAAGGAATAACATTTTTTCATTGACAGTTTGGAAGGGAAAGAAAAGTAGTATAACTTCCGATTGGTGGTTGCAAAGTTCAGTTAAAAAATAATCGGAGGTTTCCTGGTATTTTTTTTTCTCCTGTTCTCCTATTCTCGGTTAAACAACTAATTTTTTATTGCTAGATTCCTTCTTCTCGAAGCATTAAAATAAGTATAATAATAAACTGATCGACTGTTATTAAGAAGCAAATATGAGCTTTAATTATTAAACTTTTTCTCTTTAAAAAATGTAACAGCGGATAACTGAATCCCAGAAATTAGAGTTACTTCGCTCCAGTAAACCTGACCTTATTTATGTTCCTAAGTTTTAGATTTTTTTGTTGTTGTTGTTGCCTAGATGATTTTAATTTTTAACATACTTTATGCAATATTAATTTCAAATGAATTAAAAATAATTTCAAATCAATTTAAAAATATATGGAAGCTTATGTATAAATAATATGAATTTTTTGACTCCTGAAAGTGGATCGAAATCGCACAATATCAATAAACTCTAAAATCTGGTGCTAATTTACTAACTTTTACGATAAAAAAATATGTGTTTTCCTCATTTATTGATTAATTATTGAGAGAGCTAATTTATATTGTTGCTCCGACGTTGATCTGGATTCTCTGCTAATCCAAAGCCTTTAGGTCCTAATTAATTCGGATTATTGAGAGAGCACTGTATTCATTGAGTGCTTTTTAAAATTTAATAATAAATTGTTTAAAGGGGCTAAGCTTATTTTACACTTGGAAAAATCCAAAAGCATTATTCGATACAACGAATAAATTATTGCGATTTAAACATCTAACAAAGTAGCATAGAGAGCTAATTGTCATTTTATGATGTTAAACGCTCAACATGTCCTAGTAAATAAATCGTGTGACAAAATACAATATTGAGGCCAACTGATACTGTAATCGCCCCTTCGCTGAAGTAGGCCAATAGAAATTGATCCACCGGTCAGGCAATAATTATTTTGCCTTTAGAAATATCTACTACAAAGCTTTGTATAATTGCATATGATTTTTTGTAAAAAGTAAATAAAAATATATTTATGAAATTAAGAAATAAATCTAGTGCGGTGCGCTCATCACACAACTTTTACTTACTACCATACATACCAATTTTGTGTAGATTATAGGGCTCGTGTTGTAGTTTTCCCAATTTTCAAAAACAAAATCTAAAGGCCATAGAAAGCGAAAATTATGAACAATTTTTTTTTATTTTTCTGTAGTTTTAAAAATTTATATCTTAAGATTTCTCGCGGTTGGAATAACGAATACAAAATTTGTTCCTTTCAGAAATATTACAGTTAAACAAAAGATAACGAAGCTGTAATGCAATTTGAAAAAATAAAATGTAAAAAATCGATTCCTTAAAATGATCAGTCGATTTTATCGAATATTTTGCTGTCTCGTCCCAGACTTACACCCGCCTTAAATATGTAATTTACTAGACAAGGTTTTTTGGACCTGGGAAACCCAAACCATGTATTTACGTCGAAAACTCGAATTCGATATTTCACAATCTCAATACTTTCCCTTACTATATATACTATATATAGGGGAATGAAAATATAAATAGACAAAACCAGATGAGATATTAATTTAATATAGTGTGAACATAATTTTTATCCAAGCCATGATAATGAAGATCTCTGTACTTTTTCGGATTATTAAATACATTAAATAATAATGATTTGAAACTCGGAATTTAATAAGTGATACAATAAAGAAAGCAAATGAAAATTGAGCGCATTATACACCTTACTGATAGAAAAAAAAATAAATTTATGAAGATAAAAAAATTAAATCTGTAAATTCACGAATTTTTATTTTCTGAAAGAGTGATATTTGTGATAAATAACATATGTCTTAATTTATTTCACTTATTTTTATTAAAATATAATACACTATCTGACCTCTGTCCTCTCGTTAATATGATATATTTTTATTCAATTAAACTTTTTTTTTTTTAATATCTTTATTGAAATTTACAACTGTATATTATATAATACGTTCAGTAAATATGATCTCAGTTAAAATGGAGTGTTACAGGCGTGTAGAGTAACTACCCATTGGTAGCACACTAATCAATTAAACTTAGATCTATAAATGTCTTAAGCCTAAGAAATATCAGTTCAAATATTTTGGAAATCATTGAAAAAAATGATAAACTCTCCATAAAATAATCTAACAAATTTCAAACGAGAATATAACGTCTGATTCTCTTTTTTTTAAGGGTATATTTTCACTTAGGACCTCTACTTGTCTTGAACTGCCCCTAAAGATACTAAAATTTCGAAATATTATGAGAATTATAACCTAAACCGTGATGTATAAAAAATACTGTAAATAAAGATTATGCCGAACTGTGATTAGCACTTATTTAACACATTTTTTTTTTTTTTTTATTTCGTATTTATTTGGCTTTAATTTACTAACGATAATTCTTTAAATTGGTCATGATGTTTTGAGATTAAATTAATTATATTTAACAAATTCATAGTTGTAGCTTTGTACTTTATACCATATTTGGAGATTAAATAAAGATAAAAAGTTAAATGATAACAAAGATTGTAACAAAATTAAAAAAATACATAAATAAAAAATAAAAGGAAGATGTTGCGGTCAAAGAAAAACTCAAATAGTATGTTCCCTATCTTGTCCATCGTCTTCCTTTATTCTTGATTTTACTCTTTTCCCCTTTTTTTGCTTCTTTTAGTGTGACTGTATTTTATATTTCTAATGAGGTGTAGATAGTTGACCGTAGATTAACAACTGTTGCAGGCCTACCTTCTACGCCATAACCCCTGATGAAGACCTGAAATTCAGGTCGAAACATCGGCATAAATATGGTTTTGTTTATTTATGTTGTTCTTTGCTGACCGCACCCCCCGACAAACTTCTCCAATTATTTTATATTTCATTTTTTATCTGTTGTTATTTCCATTTTCATTATTTATTATTATTATTTAATTTTACATTTCACTGTACATCTTGTTAATTTAAAATTCGTATTATTTTAAATTTTATTACTAAACACGGTCAATCATGGACCTTCCAATAAATAGATAAAATGAGTATTAATAAAGAAATTAAAAATGTGATGTCATATGATAATGTGATGATATATTAAAAATAAAAAGTATTATGACGTTTTAATAAAAACTAATTAAATGATAACAGAATAATTTATACAAAAGGTAAAGAAAATTAAGTTTAAGTCAAAATTAAATAAATAAATCTAACTCACATTTACTTTGTTTTTATTTAAAATTAATTTTGTATCGTTATCTTGTATTTAAATTATTCTGTTATCATTTAATCAGTTTTAATCATAATGACTTAATACTTTTTTTATATATATCATATTCATGAATACAAAAAAAAAAAATGCTCAATATATACAAGCCTATATTGTTTATAATGTCAGATCCAGTATAAAATTGTAGGAAATATTGGGAAGGTACGAGACGTATATTTAGGCCAGGAGTACTCAATCTGTAGTCCACGTGCCTGAGCAGCAACGCGCGTGACTGTGTGAGCGTACGCAACATCTCACCTGAGAACTAAACCTCAAGTTGAATTGCCAACTCAACTATACCATTCCCCTTTTCAAATTCGGAAAAGGATGTCTAAGAGTGAAATTACACTTTATTACATTTAAACATGCGAATATTACTGTTTATATCGGAAATTAGATATTAGTAACGTTGTTTGCCAAGGAATAGTCGGACATGGGTTGATATCAATATTCATGTGCTTTTGCTAAATCTTTAAATATTTTATTTATCAACTTTATTATTGAGATCTGCTAGTATAACAAACACAAAACTAATTAATCTGATTAAAAGGACATATAATGAACTATCTATTCGTAGCTAACTCAAAGGACCTGTTTTTAATGTTGAAAGACAGTACTTTTTACAGGTTTTAGAGTATAAAATAAATGTGAAAATGATAAGATGTAAATAAATCATAATTTTCCCAACGAATGGCAATGAAAAACTTATGAATAACAGGGACATGGAAAAAAAAAATAAGACAACCAGAAATTAGTTATGGAGAAACTATAGAAATATTTTTAAAGTAAGGTTTTAAAATATCTTATTTACAAATGTGGTTGAGATGAGCGGAACATACGGCTCGAAGCAATCCATCAGGACGCCTCTATACAACAATGAATGCCATTATGATTGGCAAGAAACCATATGGGAGGCCAAAAAACCAGGTGGATAGACAGAATCAACAAAGATGCGAAAGAGCTGGATGCAGCAAACTGGAAAGCAGTAGCCCAAGATAGCCAGGCGTGGAGAAGGCTGGTTCGGGTGGCCAAAGATCTGTAGAGCCAAGCCAAATTTTTTTTTCCCTTTCTATCTATGCTACATTTTCCCCCTATTTTTAAGTATAGAACGTTTTACCAAAATTCTTTTAGAATTACTTTTTGATAGAGAAATCATTCGTATTTTTAAAATAATACTAAGAAAATAAATGATTATAAGATTGATTAATTTTACTAGAGTTAACAAGAACGTACGTAACGGATAATGTTAAAATAAAGAAGTTTTTTATAAATTGTGTACACGGTTTTTAATGATATTTCGTCCAATATAGCCGCCATAAGTTCTGGTCTCATATTCCAATTTTGACTTTTGCACCCGTTGTTTAAGTCTCTAACTTATGTAATTTTATTGGAGTTAACCTTACGCGACGCTAATGTTAAAAAAAGTTGTCGATCAGCTGTGCACAGGGTTATTAGTGAAATTTTGTCCAATATATAAATGTTTATATCATATTCCAATTTTGATCTTTGCACCAGTTTTCTTGAGTCTCTAACCTGAGTACTTACCTTATTAAATATACAAAGCCCTTACTTAGCAATTATTTAGTGAAAATGTTTTTTAAAAGGTGGAGAAAATATTAAAGAATTAGTTTTCTGGAATACAACGTACAAGGTCTGTAGAGCCAAGAAAATACATATTTATTCTAGAAATAAATTCCTTCTCTTCAATTTTTTGATTTTTTTTTTTTTTTTAATTTCTCACTTTTTCAATTAGATATAGTTTTTGACATACATTTTAATTCCATACGATACATTATACTCTAAATATTTTACTAAATTGTAATTTTTTTTTTGTGTTTGGGCCTGGATGTTGCTGAAAATATATTCTTTGCTATACTAAATGCGGATTAACTCTGGAATTGGGAGAGACTCCAAGAATTAAGAAGTTTGATTCTTTTAACTAAACCGATTCCTTCAAAAAATTCACTCCTTGTGATGAATAGGCTTTTTTGAATGATTTGTTTTATCTTATGCCTATTTATTTTTATTAATAAAAAAGCAACAAAAATTTCAAATTATATTGTAAGGAAAGTAATCGCACTTAACAATATACAGATATATATTGTTATATTGAAATATAATTAAAGTAAAGCAACTCAGTGCTAAGTAGTCTTCTTAATTAAACTTACTATTCCCTACTCCCATTTCTTCGACTCTGAATAAAGAGTCGACCAACTCCTAGAGCTTCGTGTGAATCAGCTATTCACTTGCCCATCACTACCTCCTAGGGGAATCATTTCTTCTATAAAACGGATAATTGATCCTTCAATGGATTGTGGGAAGGTGAGAGGTTTGACAATTAAGTACGTTCTGGCCATATCATGGATTGACTTGGCTTAGGTTGATATAATTTTTGTTTGTTGTTTTTCCTCCATTTTAAGTAACTTTGGTGCTCAAGATGATTCTAAAAATTTTCTCTAAAAAATTAGAACATCAACAGCATTTGTTATTCTGTAAAGTCTCCCTTGACTTATTTGTTAGTTTTCGTATTGGTAGACCTTGATCTGCCTAGACAAGAGATTTAAATTAACTTCACGTGTAAGCAAAAATAGTATTGGCTGGCAACCATATTCTCATTGTAATGTTTGATACTATAACATTTTTATTTGTGACAAATAAACTTCACTTTCTCCTGGCAATTTAAGGGTATTTTTTTTTTAATTTTCTTTAGATTCTGGCCTGGAAGATTTACTATAAAAAGTACATAAATTCGATTCTGTTCTGAGTTAAATATTAAACTAATTTACTATGAGTGAATACTAAGAGTAAGAAAGGTTGACAATTACGCCATGAGATAAGTACATGGCCACTAGCTTATCAGCTGCGGCATCGATTTCCTCCCGCAGCTCTGGCCCTACCGACTTCAAAACTTTATGTAACAGCCAACCTACACTGTTCATCCACTCCACTCCAACTTCGTCTCATTCATTACTAAATTATGGAAAATCAAGCCGCAAATATATTTAATTAATTTAAATAAATAGATTTAAATATGGTATATACAATGATTTTATCAAACTATAAAGAAAAAAAAATCGGACGTATTTTCTCTATTCATGTTATTTTTAATATGTAGGAGAAGGTATGTTCGCTTTTACTAAGGTACAGAAGTACAGTAAAAAATTACAGAAAATGTCTTAATAAAATAGAAACAAATAGCCAGAAATAATACAAAATTATTTTCTTGTATAGTATATATATATACGTTTCTGAGTTGTAAGTTATATGGGACGGGGTTTTGATGTAACGTTTTAGCAGAAAAAATATCTACTTCCTTAAGTGGAGGCTGATCCCAAAATAATTCCAGCCAGGAGAATGATAACTTTGTTTGATTTGCGACCATAACGTTTTAAATCGTTTTAACGTTAAGGATGAGAGAGAGAAAGAAATTTATTCATTCATGCTGCCCAAATACATCGGGTTCCTACTTTACACAGCATACTGATCACTACGTGAATGGACAAATATAAGTTACATATTTTTACATGATATAATATAATAGATATATAACACAATAACATAATTTTTTTTTTCTTCCACAGTTTTCTTTTACTTTTATTTTACAATTAATACCAGTCTACAAACTAACTACAAGTTTTTCGATTTATTCTTTTTTTTATTTTCTTTCCCTTCTATTTCACAACCCCTATTTCATTTGATCAACAAATTCCCCTATATAACAAATATTAAAATATTTAAAATAATAAAAAATAATAACTAAAACAACAAATAAGATATGCGATGCATGGATGGCATCCACCTCGGGATAAACTCCCATACTCATTAATTTCGATGCAT